>NW_011494218.1:982325-982490 GCF_000754665.1 Bison bison bison | reverse complement strand
GTTTCTAATATGACATCTAATATTAGTGGAGAAAAGACAGATTTTACTTAAAAAACTGTGTTGAAACATTTGGGCTGATTTTGGAGAAGACTCTTAAGAGTCCCTTGAACTGCAAGGAGATCCAACCAGTCCATCCTAAAGGAGCTCAGTCCTGGGTGTTCATTG
>NW_011494218.1:980708-982225 GCF_000754665.1 Bison bison bison | reverse complement strand
ACAGAGGATGAGACGGCTGGATGGCATCACCGACTAGATGCACATGAGTTTGAGTGAACTCTGGGATTGGTGATGGACAGGGAGGCCTGGCATGCTGTGGTTCATGGGGTCTCAAAGAGTCAGATGCAACTGAGCGACTGAACAGAACTGAGCTGATGGTAAAAAAAATTTTCTTGGGTTAAATTCCAAGTACATTAGATTTAAGTATAAAATTTTAAACCATAAAATTTACATTGCTATGCTAAGTCACTTCAGTCGTGTCCAACTCTGTGTGACCCCATGGACGGCAGCCAACCAGGCTCCCCCGTCCCTGGGATTCTCCAGGCAAGAACACTGGAGTGGGTTGCCATTTCCTTCTCCAATGCATGAAAGTGAAAAGTGAAAGTGAAGTTGCTCAGTCGTGTCCGACTCTTAGCGACCCCATGGACTGCAGCCTACCAGGCTCCTCCGTTCATGGGATTTTCCAGGCAAGAGTACTGGAGTGGGGTGCCATTGCCTTCTCTGAAAATTTACATTAGGCATTTTTAATGAACTTAAATGACATTGGAGTGATGCAGTTGTTCTCAGTATGATTTTTACAAATCTTGGAAGTTATAAAAGAAAGATTAATAAAATGTTAACTTTATGTTGTTGAATCTGTCAAATATTTAGTATTTATGAAAATACAAATATTTCTTGGTTATAAAACGCACCATAAAACTAAGCCAAAAGGTAAAAGGCATTTTCAAGGACTAATTTTCCTAATATATAAAGAGTTCATTTAGAATAAGTAAAAGGCTGAACACAAATACCAAGGGCAAAGAGAGGTGTTAGTTAAGCTGTGGAAAAATTGACAGTGTCATATGTTGCTTTAGGAGTATAAATCTCTACTCTATCCATGGAGGTCAATTTGGCAATACCTAGCAAACACACACATGTTTATTTTCCATTTCACTTCTAGGAGTTTACTCTATAGATAAACTTTAAAATGAGGACAGATATTTGTATTAAAATATATCAATATTGGTTATATCACAGAAAATGAAGCAAACCTTCACCAATATGAGACTAATAAAACCACATATGGCAAAGTCTATGATGCGATACCACAAAACTTTAAAAGTGCAGAAACTTCTGGTGTACTGATGCAGAATAATCTCCAAGAAATACAGTTAAGTAGGAAGAGCAGAGTGGAGTCATAATGTGAAGCGTGTCTTTCTTTTGTAACAAACTGAAATAAATAGACAAATCTGCTTATACATGGGAAAAAACAACCACCACCTCCGGACTACATATAAGAAGACTGTAACAGTGGAAGCCCGTAAGAAAGAGTGGCGGGAGACAGGTGCAATGAAGATTTTAAGTAAATACAGAAAGTATATACAGTTTCATAGCTTGTAGTTACTTAACAGTAAATCAGTTCAGTTCAGTCGCTCAGTCGTGTCCGACTCTTTGCAACCCCTTGAATCATAGCACACCAGGCCTCCCTGTCCATCATCAACTCCCGGAGTTCACTGAGACTCACGTCCATCGAGCTG
>NW_011494218.1:980053-980456 GCF_000754665.1 Bison bison bison | reverse complement strand
CCATAGCCTCGACTAGACGGACCTTTGTTGGCAAAGTAATGTCTCTGCTTTTGAATATGCTATCTAGGTTGGTCATAATTTTCCTTCCAAGGAGTAAGCGTCTTTTAATTTCATGCCTTATAAATAAGTAAATACTGTTTACTTATAAATAAGTAAAAACAGTAAATACTGTTAAGTAAATACTGTTTCATAGCTTATGGTTTTTGGTTAAATAAATACACTGTCTCTTCAAAAGGGAATAAATCATTTGGTAAAGTATTGACAAAAGTCTGATTTGATAAATGTGAGAGAAGAATGCACAATAAGATCAAATGAAGTCAAAACAAGTCCTGATTTTAAAATCCAGAATCCAAGACTAGATGATTCATTTTTTTTAATTAAAATGCATGTTCCAGATAAATTC
>NW_011494218.1:973871-979953 GCF_000754665.1 Bison bison bison | reverse complement strand
TATCAGTATAGTTTTACTGTATTGATCCAGAGCACTACATGTCTGAGTTTTCCTGAACCAAATAGTTATTTTCTCCACATAAACAGAACACGATCTCCCAAACAAATCAACACTTTCCTTTTTTGAAGACTCTAATTCTGAGACTCCTATGTGATGCCCTTTTCTGCTAAGTGAAAATCACCCCAAATATTGAAACAGGTAGTAACTACATACTTGATCAAGCACACCTTACTATTTATTTAGCAAACATTTATTGGCTATGAATTACATGTCACATAGGATGCAAGACCCTGAAAGAGAAAAGATGAAAAGACATGGTCCCTTAAGAGACCGTGGAAGGAATTCATAAAAGAAGGAAATGGCAGTATTTAACGAATTTGATCTGTGTTACATCGGTAACAGGTTTCCCTGGTGGCTCAGTGCTGAAGAACCTGCCTGCCAGTGCAGGAGAGGGGGGTTTGATCCCTGAGTTGGGAAGATCCCCTGAGAAGGAAATGGCAACCCACTCCAGTATTCCTGCCTGGAAAACCCCATGGACAGAGGAGCCTAGCAGGCTACAGTCCATGGGGTCTCAAAAGACTCAGACATGACTTAGTGACTAAACAACAACAAGCAATAGCAGTAGTCATGAGCAAGTGCAGTAGGACGCTGGAGGAGAGAGTCATCAACAATTCCTGAAGACATAGAAAGGGCTCCACAAACTGGAGTTAATTCTACCTCTGCCAGACCTAAAGTGAGAATGACAGCCAAGCCCTTGCTTTGAGGTGCTGAAATGTGAAAATATTTAATAAATATATAATAGCAAAAAATGTGATTAGTGTGACCAATGAAGTTTGGACTTCATGGTTTGAGATTTCCATTTCATATCCACTTTATTCATCAACTTTCAATAAACTGATTTAGTGACTGTGGCAACAGTCATCAAAGCCAAAACATTAGGTATCTGGGAGAATTTATGTCCAAGACTCCAGAATTCACAGTCTAGAATTTTCTAACGAATCTCATCTCCTTAGAAAAGTCCATATTATTTAATACCTTCAGAACATAAACACAATTTCAAAACATCTAGCAGAGATTATAGCTTTAGTTTTCAAAAGCATGCTCCAAAAAGCATTGCTCCAATGTTCCAACACAAGGTAAATACTCATGAATTAAAAACATGAATATCATCATTTATCTTCATAGAATAATAATTAGCAGCATGAGTTTACAAAAATCATCAGCAAAAGAATCACTGTGACTATAACTGACATCAATAGCCATTTTTAAAAACAGTACAAGGGAAATAATTCACCTTTAACATAAATAGGGGATTCCCTGGTAGCCCAGTGTAGGAGATGTGGGTTCGATCCTTGGGTTGGGAAAATCCCCCGGAGAAGGAAAAGGCAACCCACTTCAATATTTCCGCCTGGGAAATCTCATGGACAAAGGAGCCTGGCAGGCGACAGTCCATAGGGTTGCAAAAGAGTCAGAGAGGACTTAGCAACTAAACAACATAAATAGAGAGAATACAATTGCATAATATGGGGCAAATACATAAAAGAAGGAAATTCTTTTTTATACTGGATCTTCAGGGACTCACCACCAAGCATAATCATTGTAAATACAAATTATGCTGAATCGTGCAGTGCTGCCCACGGAGTTCTGAAAGTCTGAATATATTGTAGATGGAGACATACTTTCCTTGACTAAAAATTTTAAGAACTCATTTCTCAGATATTATGACAGCCTTTTCTATGTAGGTCTTGATTCTATTTGATGCAAATGTTAAAGTGATAAGGAAACCTAAAGCAACTGTAAAGAAACAAAACATGTTGAGGATAAAACTTGGTGGGGTGTGGGTATGAGGAGGATTGCTGACAAGAGCTGCTTGCTCAATCCTGTAGGCATGTTTCCAGTCTAATCCCAAATGCTCAACAAGCAGATTTACTAATTTGGCATCCCCCAAAAGACTTCAGCACTGAATAATTGTTTCTTCCTTGTAAAGTATTAAATTTGTAGGTAATTTTGTCTTTCAGTCTGGCTACAAAAACATTCATTCAGAGGCTATTAGTTTAAAGGTAATTGTAGTTAGTAGTTGTCCATGCATGCAATCAGATTTAGCTCAATGGATTCTGCTCACCTCACAAGCATGCATACTATAGTATTTAAAGGTTAGCCAACTTTCACTCTGTCAAAACAGCATAAGGAGAGAATACCAGCAATGTGGATCTGTATTATGGCAGATTTTGCTGACAGCTTTCTGAAATCCACACTTAAAGATCAGAAGCATGAGCAAAACAGCTCAAGGTCAAGAATTTAATTAATGCTTCCATTATATGTTTATGTAGTCTAAAATATTTACGAGGAATGTATGAAAAGCTGAAGATGTTAAATCTGGAAAGGGCTCAGGGAAGAGAGAGTCAACAATTCTGTGTGGCTTAGTGGAGAAATTAAGACCAAATGAGAGAGGTGGATTTTTGTTCTAAATAAGACCTTACCAATAATGAGGGGTGTTGAATAATGGAAAATGTTCAGCTTCTGAAAGTAGAATTTCTGCCATATGGGCAAAGTAGATAATAGATTAATACTTAAAGATGTTATTTATTAGGACTCATACTTAGTTAAGGTATTTAATTATGTGATTCTTCTAGATTGTCTCTTTATATTCTATGGTCGGTCATGAAAATTCTCCAGAAGGGATAAATGGCTGAGCTTTTTTTTTTTTAGGTTTCATACTACCTGGTATCATTGCAGCCAAATTATCAACATCAGTTTCTTAGAGGAAAGATTCTACCCAACCGTTAGGTATGATATACAGATTCAAAAGGGGTTGATATAAAAATCACAAATAGGAAATTAATAAAGATCCATTAGAAACCTAGACATGTTTAACATGTACACTAAACTTGAAACGCTGTCTTACAGAACAACCTGGATAATGCTCAAATATGTCCTTGGAAGCTATTTTAAGATGTATAGACATGGCTCAATACGGAAGTTTTCATGTTCTCCATGCAACTGTTTTCACCAAGCACGACTGAAGCGACTTAGCAGCAGCAGCAGCAACATCTTCAAGTTACCTGAATTTAGGAAGTATCACTGTTCATGTTGCACAAGTATTAACACTGAATATACTTATCACATTCTCTGGCATGTGGCTTTAAGCTATCCTAAGTATTTCAGATAGTTAGGCTTTAATGTTATCCAATAGTTTCCCTTTAGTTTTCTTTAATAGCCTTCTGGGCTAACAGTAATTTTAAAATCTTCACAGAGTAATTTTTTAGAGGGCATAGTATTTTTCCTAATGTAAATAAACTAGTCTATCATCAAGTCCCAGCTAGTTGATGAATCATGTTTACTACTGCCACTTTTTAACTACCATTACAATCGGTGATTATTTATTGGCCAAGAATTTTCAATACTTCAGTTTTAGCAGCCATTCTGCAGTTAACATGAGACTTGGTTATCAAATGCATGATACATCAGTCCACCACGGCTAAAATGGAATTGTTCTAATTATTAAATTATGAATGTGGTGGCATTTTTTATTGTACAGTCTATATGGATGCTGCACACTGTATAACTGTAATTATAATCATGAGCTCTTGAAAGAGGGTATGTGAAATAACCTTCACGGTCCTTAACAGAGTCTTCACAAAGTGGATGTTCATTAATTGCCAGCTGAACTAATAAAACACTATCATAGAAAACTCCACTGTGAATCAAGGATTCTGTTTTTAAAACTTTCCTGTAATTTTACTTACATACAACACTGTATGCATCAGATACTCAATAAACATATGTGAGAAAAGATTGTTTAAATAATTGCTGTGAGCCCAATTTGTATTATAGTATAATTTCCTGACTCAGCCCTTCTATAGTATTTAAAATATAGTCATGCACTAAGTGGGTTTCTCTACACTTCATGAACAGTGGGAAGGGTCAGGAATATTATCTTTAGATATGCAATACAGACACGTTAGTAACAGAGGATTTTTTTTTCCCCAACACATGGAAAGAATCTGGTTCTCATTAATGACTTTCTGAAAACTCCAGCTTTCATTGCTAGGGAACAAAGATTATTTTGGGCAGTGCTTGAAAAGACATTATTTACTGATTCTTTTGATGCGTTGAGACTACTTCCACACAGTATCTTCAGGATGGAAAGAACAAACTTCCTTTTCTGATTATACTATTATTACAAAAACAGGACAGGTATATGAGTTGACTCTCAGTGCTATCTGAGAACTGAGGCAAACATTTTAACCCATATTCTATCCATTCATACATGACACTGACCAAAGGCAATTTGGAGCTCCTTTCAAGCAGTTTGCATCAGAAACCCATTCATGGCATGATCGCCTTTGCTGTAATACAAAAAGGACCCAACCAGTGAACAGCTGGAGTTCAACCAGAAGAGGAGGATATTTTATACATGGATGGCATTGCTCTAATCTTTTAAAAATGTATTTTAAAAGCAGCATTATTATTGATTCATATATTTATACTCAATTTTCCACTGTTCTTAGTACTTAACGTGTGTACCCATGTGGATAATCTAAAACACTGAGAATTCCAATAACATTTATATTAAATCTAGATTTAAATCTGACACATAATATAATTTTTCAGGGGATGCCAAAATGTGCCCATCTATTTTTGTTTTATTCTGATAACCTTTAAAATCTGATTCTGTGGCCATGAATATGTACATTTGTGAATGGGAAAAATGTCCTGGAAATATGCTTCTGATTGTGGACTATACTATAGCATTAAATATATATTGTTAAATAATGACACAGAAAAAAATGAGTCAAGATTTTGATGGATTTGACAGAAAAAAAAACAACACAGCACGTTCATATGTGGTCACCAAAGAACATCCTCAAGAGAAAATCATGCATAAATGATTTCCATAAATAAATATTATTAAGTATTATATAAGTTAAATTGCCATGAAGTGATGGGACCGGATGCATGATCTTAGTTTTCTGAATGTTGAAAGAAAGTGAAAGTGAAGCCACTCAGTCGTGTCCGACTCTTTGCGACCCAATGGTCTGCTTCCGACCAGACTCCTCCGTCCATGGGACGGGAAAATCCATGGGATTTTCCAGGCAAGAATACTGGAGTGGGTTGCCATTTCCTTCTCAAGGGGATCTTCCCAACCCAGGGACTAAACCCGGATCTCCCATATTGTAGGCAGATGCTTTACAGTCTGAGCCACCAGGGTAATTGAGCTTTAAGCCAATTTTGTCACTCTCCTCTTTCACCTTCATCAAGAGACTCTGTAGTTCCTCTTCACCTTCTGCCATAAGGGTGGTGTCATCTGCATATCTGAGGTTATTGATATTTCTCCGGGCAATCTTGATTCCAGCTTGTGCTTCTTCCAGCCCAGCGTTTCTCATGATGTACTCTGCATGTAAGTTAAATAAACAGGGTGACAATATATAGCCTTGACGTACTCCTTTTCCTATTTGGAACCAGTCTGTTGTTCCATGTCCAGTTCTAACTGTTGCTTTCTGACCTTCATACAGGTTTCTCAAGAGGCAGGTCAGGTGGTCTGGTATTCCCATCTCTTTCAGAATTTTCCACAGTTCATTGTGATCCAACAGTCAAAGGCTTTGGTATTGTCAATAAAGAAGAAATAGATGTTTTTCTGGAACTCTCTTGCTTTTTTGATAATCCAACTGATGCGGGCAATTTGTTCTCAGGTTCCTCAGCCTTTTCTAAAACCAGCTTGAACATCTGGAAGTTCATGGTTCACATATTGCTGAAGCCTGGTTTGGAAAATTTTGAGCATTACTTTACCAGCATGTGAGATGAGTTCAATTGTGTGGTAGTTTGAGCATTCTTTGGCATTGCCTTTCTTTGGGATAGGAATGAAAACTGACCTTTTCCAGTCCGGTGGCCACTGCTGAGTTTTCCAAATGTGCTGGCATACTGAGTGTAGCACTTTCACAGCATCATCTTTTAGGATTTGGAATAGCTCAACTGGAATTCCATCACCTCCACTAGCTTTGTTTGTAGTGATGCTTCCTAAGGCCCACTTGACTTCACATTCCAGGATGTCTGGCTCTAGGTGAGTGATCATACCATCATG
>NW_011494218.1:972936-973771 GCF_000754665.1 Bison bison bison | reverse complement strand
GTTATCTGGGTCATGAAGATCTTTTTTTGTACAGTTCTTCTGTGTATTCTTGCCACCTCTTCTTAATATTGTCTGCTTCTGTTAGGTCCATACCATTTATGTCCTTTATCGAGCCCAACTTTGCATGAAATGTTCCCTTGGTATCTCTAATTTTCTTGAAGAGAACTCTAGTCTTTCCCATTCTATTGTTTTCCACTATTTCTTTGCATTGATCACTGAGGAAGGCTTTCTTATCTCTCCAAGCTATTCTTTGGAACTCTGCTTTCAAATGGGTATATCTTTTCTACTCTCCTTTGCTTTTTGCTCCTCTTCTTTTCACAGCTATTTGTAAGGCCTCCTCAGAGAGCCATTTTGCTTTTTTGCATTTCTTTTTCTTGGGGATGGTCTTGATCCCTGTCTCCTGTACGATGTCACGAACCTCCGTCCATAGTTCATCAGGCACTCTGTCTATCAGATCTAGTCCCTTGAATCTATTTCTCACTTCCACTGTATAATTGTAAGGAGTTTGATTTAGGTCATACCTGAAGAGTCTAGTGGTTTTCCCTACTTTCTTCAATTTAAGTCTCAATTTGGCAATAAGGAGTTCATGATCGAAGCCACAGTCAGCCCCCAGTCTTGTTTTTGCTGACTGTATAGAGCATCTCTATCTTTGGCTGCAAAGAATATAATCAATCTGATTTAGGTGTTGGCCATCTGGTGATGTCCATGGGTACAGTCTTTCTTGACTTGTTGGAAGATGGTGTTTGCTATGACCAGTGCATTCTCTTGGCAAAACTCTGTTAGCCTTTGCCCTGTTTCATTCTGTACTCCAAGGCCAAATTTGCCTGTTACTCCA
>NW_011494218.1:970153-972566 GCF_000754665.1 Bison bison bison | reverse complement strand
TCCTAAAATGTCAACGTTCACTCTTGTCATCTCCTGTTTGACCACTTCCAATTTGCCTTGATTCATGGACCTAACATTCCATGTTCCTATACAATATTGTTCTTTACAGTGTAGGACTTTACTTCCATCAAAGTCACATCCACAATTGTGTGTTGTTTTTGCTTTGGCTCTGTCTCTTCATTCTTTCTGAAGTTATTTCTCTACTGATTTCCAGTAGCATATTAGGCACCTCCTGACCTGGGGAGTTCATCTTTCAGTGTCTTTTTGCCTTTTCATACTGTTCATGGAGTTCTCAAGGCAAGAATACTGATTGGTTTGCCATTCCCTTCTCCAGTGGATGACATTTTTTTCTCTGGTGATGGCATCTGGTTCCATCACTTCTTGGCAAATAGATGGGGAAACAGTGGAAACAGTGGCTGACTTTATTTTGGGAGCTCCAAAATCACTGCAAATGGTGACTGCAGCCATGAAATTAAAAAACGCTTACTCCTTGGAAGGAAAGTTATGACCAACCTAGACAGCATATTAAAAAGCAGAGATGTTACTTTGCCACCAAAGGTCTGTCTAGTCAAGGCTATGGTTTATCCAGTAGTCATGTATAGATGTGACACTTGGACCATAAAGAAAGCTGAGCACTGAAGAATTGATACTTTTGAACTGTGATGTTGGAGAAGACTCTTTAGAGTCCCTTGGACTGCAAGGAGATCCAACCAGTCCATCCTAAACAAGATCAGTCCCGAGTGTTCATTGGAAGGACTAATGTTGAAGCTGAAACTCCAATACTTTGGCTACCTGATGCAAAGAGCTGACTCATTGGAAAAGACACTGATGCTGGGAAAGATTGAGGGCAGGAGGAGAAGGGGACAACAGACAATGAGAAGGTTAGACGGCATCACCCATGCAATGGACATGAGTGGGTAAATTCTGGTAGTTGGTAATAGTTGGGAGACCTGGCATGCTGTGGTTCATGGGGTCTCAAAGAGACGAACATGACCAAGTGACTGAACTGAACTGAATAAGTTAAATTATATAACTGTGGTGTTAGAGAAGACTCTTGAGAGTCCCTTGGACTGCAAGGAGAACCAACCAGTCCATCCTAAAGCAAATCAGTCCTGAATATTCATTGGAAGGACTGATGCTGAAGCTGAAGCTCCAATACTTTGGCCACCTGATGCATAGAACTGATTTACTGGAAAAGACCCTGATTCTAGGAAAGAGTGAAGGTAGGAGGAGAAGGGGATTACAGAGGATGAGATGGATGGATGACATCACTGGCTCAATTGACATGAGTTTGAGTAAGCTCCGGGAGCTGGTGATGGAAAGGGAAGCCTGGCGTGCTGCAGTCCATGGAGTTGCAAAGCGTTGGACATGACTGAGCGACTGAACTGAACTGAACTGAACTGAAGTTAAATTATAAAGTCTATTTTGTGCCTCAAAATTCTGTTCATCCTTTATACACTTAATGAGAATAATGTTCATACATTGCTAACATTAATTCAATGGGATTTCCCAGGCAGGAATACTGGAGTGGATTGCCATTTCCTCCTCTAGGTGATCTGCCTAACCTAGGGATCTAACCTAAGTCTCCTACTTGACAGACTAATTCTTTACCACTGAGCCATCTGGAAAGTTATATATTTAAAGTATAAACCATGATGATTTGACATAAATATATATATTTAAATGATAAATACAGTCAAACTAATTAACAAATCTTGCATAATTTTTGTGTGCTGAGAGCACCTGAAATCTACACTCTCAACTTGCCTCTCTCTTAGAGCAGTACGTGCTCTGTGAAAATACTGCCATTGATTGTACTGTCTGGTACTGAATACTCTGATTCTGCTGGAGAGTAAGTTGTGTTTCTTAGCCAATATCGTGCTGTATATTGCCTTTAAATCTACTGTACTATTACATCCTTAAATTTGACTGTTACATAGGAGTATCAGTTGATTCAACAACTTTGAAAATATATATGACACTTTCTACTAAAACTAAACATATATCAACCATTTACCCAGAAATTATATTCCTATGTAAATTCTAAGGATAAGTGACTATACATGCCCACCAAAAACCATGACTAGAATACACATGTAGCAGCTTAACCACAATATCCCCAAACTGAAACTAACTCAAATGTCTATCATCCTAACAGACAAACCAATTGTAATATATTAAAACAGCCACTATGGAGAACAGTGTGGCGATTCCTTAAAAAACTGGAAATAGAACTGCCTTATGATCCAGCAATCCCACTGCTGGGCATACACACTGAGGAAACCAGAAGGGAAAGAGACACGTGTACCCCAATGTTCATCACAGCACTGTTTATAATAGCCAGGACATGGAAGCAACCTAGATGTCCATCAGCAGATGAATGGATAAGAAAGCAGTGGTACATATACACAAT
>NW_011494218.1:969433-970053 GCF_000754665.1 Bison bison bison | reverse complement strand
ATTTAAACATGTAAAATATCATGTAAGAAACAAGTTGCCAGTCCAGGTTCGATGCACGATACTGGATGCTTGGGGCTAGTGCACTGGGACGAACCAGATGGATGGTATGGGGAGGGAGGAGGGAGGAGGGTTCAGGATGGGGAACACATGTATACCTGTGGCGGATTCATTTTGATATTTGGCAAAACTAATATAATTATGTAAAGTTTTAAAATAAAATAAAATAAAAATAAATAAATAAAGGAATATTCAGTTCAGTTCAGTCTAGTCGCTCAGTCATGTCCAACTCTTTGCGACCCCATGAATCGCAGCACACCAGGCCTCCCTGTCCATCACCAACTCCCGGAGTTCACTCAGACACATCCATTGAGTCAGTAATGCCATCCAGCCATCTCATCCTCTGTCGTCCCCTTCTCCTCCTGCCCCCAATCCCTCTCAGCATCAGAGTCTTTTCCAATGAGTCAACTCTTAGCATAAGGTGGCCAAAGTACTGGAGTTTCAGCTTTAGCATCATTCCTTCCAAAGAAATCCCAGGGCTGATCTCCTTCAGAATGGACTGGTTGGATCTCCTTGCAGTCCAACGGACTCTCAAGAGTCTTCTCCAACGCCACACTTCAAAA
>NW_011494218.1:967762-968683 GCF_000754665.1 Bison bison bison | reverse complement strand
TTTAAGTCAACTTTTTCACTTTCCTCTTTCACTTTCATCAAGAGGCTTTTTAGTTCCTCTTCACTTTCTGCCATAAGGGTGGTGTCATCTGCATATCTGAGGTTATTGATATTTCTCCTGACAATCCTGATTCCAGCCTGTGCATAAAATGAATTAACTACAGATAAACTAATTTACATGGGAAATCTCCATATTTTCATTTTTACTGTGAATCTAAAGTTGGTTTAAAAATAAAATCTTAAATTGAAAAAGGAAACAAAAACAAACAGAAAACATAATGAATCTCAGAAACATTAATTTGAACTAAAAAAGAGAGATACAAATGAACACCTATAGTATAAACCTATTTATATGAAGTTCATGAAAAAACAAGAATAATTTGTATGCTAAAAAAATCAGACTGGTTGTTATTAGTTTTTGGTAGGGAGTTTGTGAAACGATGCTAGAAAAACTTCTGGAGTGATGGATAGGTTTCCTGTTAACTGCATGGTTGTTACACAGGAGTTTTTACACTTAAGGTTTGAGCACTCAAATATAAGAGCATGTAACTATTTAGGACAGTCTGCACCAGGACTTCCCTGGTGGCTCAGATGGTAAAGCATCTGCCTACAATGTGGAGACCTGGGTTAGATCCCTGGGTCAGGAAGATCCTCTGGCAAAGGGAATGGCAACCCACTCCAGTACTCTTGCCTGGAAAATCCCATGGTAGGCTACAGTCCATGGGGTCACAAAGAGTTGGACACAACTGAGTAACTAAACTTTCTTTCTTTCTGTATTACGTATTCATAAAAGAACTGGTAATACCCTGGTAAACAAGATAACAATAGCACATCTATTTTTCTTGACTTTTTAAAGATACACCAGGAGTTATATAATGGATTTTTTTTTTGGAAGGGGGGGCGGCGCGGCGGAAGCGGAATA
>NW_011494218.1:958712-967662 GCF_000754665.1 Bison bison bison | reverse complement strand
ATATAATGGATTTTTTTTTTGGAAGGGGGGGCGGCGCGGCGGAAGCGGAATATAGTGCTTTGAGCTTCCCGAGTGGCTCAGCAGTAAAGAGTCCACCTGCCAAGCAGGAGATGTAGATTTGATCCCTGTGCTGGGAAGATCCCCTGGAGAAGGACATGGCAACCCACTCCAGTATTCTTGCCTGGAGAATCCCATGGACAGAAGAGCCTGGCAGGCTACAGTGTGTGGGGTCGAAAAAGAGTCAGATATGACAGCGACTAAATTCATGGGGTCGCAAAGAGTCGGACACGACTGAGCAACTGAAATAAACTGAACTGAACTGAAACAACAACACAGTTGTTTTACAATGTTGTTAGTTTCTGCTGTACAGCAAAGTTAATCATCTATACATACACATATCCCATCCTTTTTGGATTTATTCACCATTTAGGTCACCACAGTTTCTCTTCTCTATACCTGGCACAACAGCAGGAACACAGTATGTCATCACTAAATGTTTTAGAATAATGCCCTCATGAGTTTATAAAAAAAAAAGAACTATTTACCACTACAGTCAGTAAGTACAACTTAGATTTATCTCCCCTTCATAGAGTTTCTTAAATACAATTACCAGGCTTTGTTCACTACCACAAATAACAGCCTATGACATGTATGATGTCTTCTAAATGGAAAAAGTAAGAGGATTTAATAATACCACACTGTCCCTATGAAGTTATACTCAAGAGAGATCAAGTTTAACCTATAGAGAAAACAGTTAAAAAGAGAAGTCTACGTTGAAAATCATGAAATTACATACCTTATAATGGGAATTTTGATCAAATACTCCCTAGATCCAAAATAAGCAAATCAGGGATATTTTGCATGGAGCCAAGGAAGACATTCGGAGAAGGCAATGGCAACCCACTCCAGTACTCTTGCCTGGAAAATCCCATGGACGGAGGAGCCTGGTAGGCTGCAGTCCATGGGGTCGATAAGAGTCGGACACGACTGAGCAAATTCACTTTCACGCATTGGAGAAGGAAGTGGCAACCCACTCCAGTGTTCTTGCCTGGAGAATCCCAGGGACGGGGGAGCCTGGTGGGCTGCCATCTATGGGGTCGCACAGAGTTAGACACGACTGAAGTGACTTAGCAGCAGCAGCAAGGAAGACATTCTTTATTGACAGGATGATGAAACACACAGGCTCTTAAGAAAGGATATGATATTTCCAACTCTAGAGTGATAGAGGGAATCAGTTCAGTTCAGTTCAGTCACTCAATCGTGTCCGACTCTTTGTGACCCTATGGACTGGAACACGCCAGGCCTTCCTGTCCATCACCAACTCCTGGAGTCCACCCAACTTTTCACAGTATGAAAAGACAGGGGGAATAAAATATATGTATATCTAGGTTAGCTGCTTTTAACTAGAATCAATGGCTCTGTCAAGGTATCTTTTATTGCCAACAATTTCAGAAATAATTACTTGTCTCTAAGTAACACAATGATTATCTTAATTTGATGTCAGCCATGGCAAAAATTGTGAATGGATAATTAGGAAAAATATTCTGAAAACTACTACTTAATTCATATAAGACACATATCTCAATGGAACTGAAAAGAAAAAGAATACAAGAAAGATTAATGATAATAAAAAGCATTACCTCAAGTGTGAGTCTCATGTTATTACATTCCTAACGTTGCTCACATCATACCCTCAAGGAATTGATTTGTTCTTAATGCCAAGGAAAGCAACAAAAAGGAACTAAATCCTATTGACAAGTTAGTTATTTAGTAAATATTTTAGTAGCATAAATCCAATCACTTGAAAATGTATTTATGAATTGATCAATAAACTCAGAGATAATTTCTGACCAATGACATATAAAATATATCAAAAAACCATCTGATCTCCTAACTTTTGCTTTGAAGGTAAAATATAACCTGACTCTGGATAAAAAGATACAATTTGAATTCCCAGAGCTCCTGGAACCTAAAACTATCCTTTTAATACTCTTAACCTCTAAAAGAGGTTAATATTTTTCAGAGCAGATAGATCATTTTATTGATCCTGGACTTTGCTTCCAGACAAGGAACAAATCTTATGGAAGAAAAGGGAAAGAGGAAATAAGAAATATTGACAAATCATGAATCCTGGAAAGAGTAATATAAATTACATATTATTAATAAAAACGTGGCAATGCAGGAGGAAAAAAAGGAAGAAAGAAGGAAGGAAAAAGGGAATTACTCAATTTAGGTTTGTTGTTGTTTAGTCACTAAGCCATGTCTGACTCTTTTGTAACTCCAAAGACTGTAGCCTGCTAGGCTCCTCTGTCCATGGGATTTCTCAGGCAAGAATCCTGGAATGGGTTGCCATTTCCTTCCTCAGGGGATCTTCCCGACCCAAGGATTGAATCTGCGTCTCCCACATTGGCAGGTGGATTCTTTACCACTGAATCACCAGGGAAGTCCTAATTTAGCCTTAGCCAATAGAAACAAACCAAGACTTTGAGGGAAACAGGATGTTCTATTGATGTGCCCAGAAATACTAATATGAACTAGAATCAATATAGCAATATAGAAATTAATAAAAAGAATTGTAAAAAAAAAAAAGGTTAGGTGTGGCTAAAGGCTGAGTTTGAAAGAGAAGATGTGGTGGTCATACTCAGTTGTGTTCGACTCTTTGCAACCCCGTGGTCTGTAGCCTGCCAGGATCCCTGTCGATGGGATGTTCCAGGCAAGAATACTGGAGTGGGTTGCCATTTCCTTCTCCAGGGAATCTCCCAACCCAGGAATTGAACCTGCGTCTCCTATATTGGCAGGCAGATTCTTTACCACTGAGCCACCAGGGAAACCCAAAAGAGAAGATGGTGTCGTTTAAATTTTATACTGAGCCCTACCATTTCATTTATTTTTTGATAGGTAAGACATGCATTTATTTAGACAGAAACACACTCCACAGACAGAGTATGGGCCCCTACCACTGCATATTAACCAGATGAAGCTTAAAGTTTTCTTGAAATTAGCAGCATAAAAAAAATGCAGGAAATTTTTCTCAAAGAATGATGGCTATGAAAATTACTCACTTTATAAAGGGAACGAATCATGTATAATATTTGTTATTCATTTACACCTGTTTAAAAACAGCTATATATAATATCACCTTAGTATTATGATGCATTTTTGAAAAAAAAATAGGTGTTCAAATTACATGTGTGTTACTGCTATTTTCAATACAGTGATAGTGATATTTGATAAGTTTATCACTCAGGATAATCACAGAAGCTATTTAGGAAACATATACAGAGAATAACTGCATAAGTTATGATACGAGACTAGCAATAATCTGTAATTTACCTTTGAAGTCAAAATATCTTATTCCACAAATAGGCAAAAGCCAAGATTCTCGAACTAAGACAGAAACATGAAAAGATCAAGTTGGAAGATATTAAATGTTTACATTTAAATATAGACTTAAACTTATCTAAGAGTTTGCACTATGAAAGTTTAACAATTCAATCAAAAGAAGTTAAAACAAGAAAACAAGTGAATACTCTTATGATTTGGTTTCAATAATATACCTAATATTTGGAATACTAGGTAACATTCCACAACACAATTTTGCTAAAGTTCTACTGAAATTGTATCAGGTCACCGGCTAGGATAGAAGAGAAGTATTACTGTGAAGTGTCAGAACCTGAACTCAGGAGTCACAGGAATAGGGTATGAATTGTGATTCCACCACACACCAACTGTAAGAACTTGGGAAATTTCTTTATCTGTAGATGCCTTGATTTCTGCATCTCCAAAACAGAAGTTAATAAACTTCCATAACGGGTTATAGTAAGGATTAAAGGAAATAATACAAACAGAGCATTTATCAACCTGCTGGATACACTGTATGTGACTTCACTAGAGGGTTACTTTTGTTAAAGTAATAAAAAATTAAAATGATTAATATTATGTATACTGTGAACTTTTCCCAATTACTATTTTTTTAGGAAAAGTCAATAAATAGGTCTAGGAGTGAGGCATACATATTAAAATTAGATCAGAGGAGAGAAAGCACTTCTGAGTTTTACTACTAGAGGCTTTCTAAGTTGATTGATAGGGGCAAAAATGATTATTGTACTCAGGAAAGTTGGAATTATCAATGCACTAAGGTAATAATGTTTATGTGTATATCACAGCATAAGTTTTTACAATGAATTAAATTCACATTTAATGTGATAAAATAAAAACCCACCTTGATTCAAATTAGATTCTGTCTTACATATCAAAGATAGACACAACTTGATTTCCCACCTCGATGAATCATCAAAGGCAAACTTAATTTAGTTGTTTAAAAGCAATCATTAACAATCATATTTTCCAAGGACTAAAGTTATACTTTTCTCATTTCTGACTCCCAGACAGTTTTTAAAATAAAAAGAGAAATCTGTTACATTTAATCTAAACACAGCCAAGCACATACCTTGTTTCCTAAAGAGGTGTGTATTAAGCCCATGGAACCTCTCCATTAGCCATTAAAGTCCTTCCCGGAGTAATACAGCATCTAATGAGTATACCACCTGGAGGATTCTGTTTGTTATTCTACAGTGAGGTAAAAACAGCTCATTTAAGAGATTCATCTTGAGAGTCCCTTGGACTGCAAGGAGATCCAACCAGTCCATTCTAAAGGAGATCGGTCCTGGGTGTTCTTTGGAAGGAATGATGCTAAAGCTGAAACTCCAGTACTTTGGCCACCTCATGCGAAGAGTTGACTCATTGGAAAAGACTCTGATGCTGGGAGGGATTGGGGGCAGGAGGAGAAGGGGACGACAGAGGATGAGATGGCCGGATGGCATCACCGACTTGATGGACATGAGTTTGAGTGAACTCCGGGAGTTGGTGATGGACAGGGAGGCCTGGCATGCTGCAATTCATGTCGCAAAGAGTCAGACACGACTGAGCGACTGAACTGAACTGAACTGAACTGATAGAGCTTTATGACATGAATTCTGGTCGGGAGAGAAACTGCACATCACTGCTATGGCTTGTCTGGTTGTGCTATACCAGATGATGAATTCATTGTCATACATATTCAAGTTCAGGCCAGAGAACAGTGAACCCAGCTAGTTGGTATCATAATGGTATCCAACTAGCTACAATAAGACAGAGTCTTTGTGAATGAGTCTTTCCTTTGGTTTCCAACTCTTGCTTTAAACATTAAGATAATGTTATGGTATTTTAAATAACTGAAACTCTCAACGATCTAACCAAATATACATTGTTCTTTGTTCTTTTAAAGAGAGACTATCTGTAAGGAGGAGAAAGCTTTTGGTAATTTTGCAATAATTTATCCTCATTGATTTCTACACTCTATTCAAATTTCATGTTACATTTACTCATATACAGAGATTACATTTACTCATACACAGAGACAGACATACACACACAAACCTATAGCTAACAGACTTGATATACGTAGAGAGTTATATATTTATATATATCTACAAATATAAATTTATTTATACATATTTAATTTACATATATTTTGTAATGAAACTAGGATATTCATAAATATCTGTTTCTTAAAAAATGATGTGTACTAATTTACATGCTATTTAGCATAGTATATACTATACATTTAATGCATTTAAAGCAAAAACATTTTTAAAACTTCTGAAGTTTATTTTGGGACTTCCCAGATGGCTCAGTGGTAAAGAATCTGCCTGCCAGTGCAGGAGATGTGGGTTCAATCACTGGGTCAGGAAGATCTCCTGGAGCAGGAAATGGCAACTCGCTGCAGTATGGCTGAATGGCTTTAAAGCAACTCTTTATATATTAAATGCAGTTACCAACATGTCCATGATACGCAAAGGAAAAAGAAAAAGAATTAAGTAAGGTGAACACAATTATGTTCAAACAAAAGCCCAAACACATTGGATTGGAACAAAGACATTCCAAGCGCACGGGTAAAATGCAGTAAGTCCCTGACAAGCCACATATGAATACGCACTTTCCATGAATGAAAGGTGAAACAGACTTAATGGAAATGTTTATAAATGGAGTGTGTAGGGAGATTGTTTATACTTTCTTCTCTAAGGAAATCTGTGAGAGTAGTTTATAAATATTTCCTCAAGGCAAAAACACAAGTAGTTTTCTTTCTGTGTAAGACATAAAAAAAATATGAATCTTTCTTTGCCACAAAGTAATGAAAACACTTTAACTTTAGATAATGGTTAAGGAAAAAGTTTAAATCTAAGCATATGAAAAAGGAATGAAAATAACCCAGGTGCTGGATTTCACGATCAAGCCATGGACTCAAATGTAGGTCTTAAGGACAATGCCAGAATTCTTTATCATTAGCCCATTTTATAGGAGAGACTGTGTGTGATACTCCCTTAGATTTGTCTCTGGCATGCTGCGATTCATGGGGTTGCGAAGAGTCGGACACGACTGAGAAACTGAACTTGACTGAACTTGCCTTCATTGTGTTTTTTTTTTTTTGTAGGCAGACATTGCAGTAAAATATATAGACTAAGTATAAGCTTATTATACAACCGATAACCCATTCTAGGTTAATTTACTCTTTTTTTTTCCCCTTCTCCACCTCAACCTTCCATTTCATGAAGCATCCCCATCCTAATGATCAATAACCAATTGCCAATCCAAATCACCATGTCAAAATGTCCCCCTGCATACCAAGCTAGTCTTTCCCTTTGGCAAATACCAAACCAAATGGATTGCCAAACTACATCAGGGTAGTTTGATCAATAATATCAGAGGCAAATTTATCTATACTGAATATACCTGGATTTCCCAATAAGATTGTGTGCCTATATAGGCAACTATATTTGATACATCTTTGATCTACCACAAACATCTTATTGTGTCTAATTACTAATGCCAAATCAATGGTTAAGAAATCACAATGAGAGGAATTGTCTTTATCTTCAACTTGTTTAAATATGTAATACATTTAATTGGGATTTTTCCTGCCTCAGATTTAACTGAGAAACCCAATCAGTAGCTATCACAATGCATTCTGTGGGTTCACAAATTTCCATATACAGTATTTATATAGATGATGAAAAGGAGCATGGTCTATTACTCTTGGCCCCCTGAGATACAAAACGATTTAAACAGAGGTCGAAGGTTCAGAAGCAGGATTTTAGAGAAAAAGGCTTATAAAGTTTTTCCAGAAAAAAAGCTATTGCTGTGCTGTTATCTTCGCCCCACCCATGCAGAGGAAAGGTTGAGGACTGCAACCTCTCAGCAGCAGAAAGACACATCTGACTCATATCTAAGAAAGGTAAAATTTTACTAAGGTCTAAGCTGTGCCAAAGAGACGGACAGATGAGAAGAGTAAAGGAGGGAAAAGGAGGGGAGGAGTCACCTTGGATAGGCTAAACTGGAGTGAAAGGAGAAAGGCTTTTCATCTCAAAGAGATTGGACTTGCATCACAGGGTATGCATTGCTGGGGATAGATCTACAAAGGAAACACCTGCAACAGAGATGCCGGTTAAGGGAACTGCAGGGGACAGCATCTGGCAGGGAATCCTTAAAGATCTCAAGAGAGCAGTCGTGAGAGAAAAGCTTTTCTGGGAAACTGGTCTACTCACAGACCACAACTTTAAACACATCTGCCAAGGTTGGGTATTGACGAAATTGAGGCCAATGAGACCTGTACTCTGCTTACTAATTCTCTCCCCTCCACAAAACACCTCGACTCTGGTAGAGCTCATATAACTGCTAGATAGAAAGCGATAGTAAGAGATTCTAAGAAAGACAGGTTTAACTGTTAATAAATCAAGTTCAAAGTGTGAGTTAATCCCTTAGTCTATATGCTAATTACTGAACCTACATTGTTGGTGACTCAGCACGCCAGTAGGGTAGCTGAGATGCTATAGGCCTGCTGGAGATTATCTCTAGGAATAGATTAAAATTATTCCTCATTGAATAAAACACAAAGAGGAGCAGTGGGAGAAAAACACTATCTTTTGTTTACATCATTAGAAACATTTTTAACATACACCTTAGAAATACATTAGGCTTTAATGTGAACCGTGAACTACCAGATGTTCAAGCTGGTTTTAGAAAAGGCAAAGGAACCAAAGATCAAATTGCCAATATCCACCGGATCATGGAAAAAGCAAGGGACTTCCAGAAAAACATCTATTTCTTCTTTATTGACTATGCCAAAGCCTTTGACTGTGTGGATAACAATAAACTGTGGATAATTCTGAAAGACATGGGACTACCAGACCACCTGACCTGCCTCTTGAGAAATCTGTATGCAGGTCAGGAAGCAACAGTTAGAACTGGACATGGAACAACAGACTGGTTCCAAATAGGAAAAGGAGTACATCAAGGCGTATATTGTCACCCTGCTTATTTAACTTATATGCAGAGTACATCATGAGAAATGCTGGGCTGGATGAAGCACAAGCTGGAATAAAGATTTCCAGGAGAAATATCAATAACCTTAGATATACAGATGACACCACCCTTATGGCAGAAAGTGAAGAAGAATAAAGAGCCTCTTGATGAAAGTCAGAGTGAAAAAGTTGGCTTAAAGTTCAACATTCAGAAAACTAAGGTCATGGCATCCGGTCCCATTAGTTCAGTTCAGTTCAGTCGCTCAGTCGTATCCGACTCTTTGAGACCCCATGAATCGCAGCAGGCCAGGCCTCCCTGTCCATCACTAACTCCCGGAGTTCACTCAGACTCACGTCCATTGAGTCAGTAATGCCATCCAGCCATCTCATCCTCTGGTGTCCCCTTCTCCTTCTGCCCCCAATCCCTGCCAGCATCAGAGTCTTTTCCAATGAGTCAATTCTTTGCATGAGGTGGCCAAAGTACTGGAGTTTCAGCTTCAGCATCATTCCTTCCAAAGAAATCCCAGGGCTGATCTCCTTTAGAATGGACTGGTTGGATCTCCCTGCAGTCCAAGGGACTCTCAAGAGTCTTCTCCAACACCACGGTTCAA
>NW_011494218.1:938514-958520 GCF_000754665.1 Bison bison bison | reverse complement strand
TGATTTTGGAGCCCCCAAAAATAAAGTCTGACACTGTTTCCACTGTTTTCCCATCTATTTCCCATGAAGTGATGGGACCAGATGCCATGATCTTTGTTTTCTGAATGTTGAGTTTTAAGCCAACTTTTTCACTCTCCTCTTTCACTTTCTGGCAAATAGATGGGGAAACGGTGGAAACAGTGGAAGACTTTACTTTTTGGGGCTCCAAAATCACTGCAGATGGTGATTGCAGCCATGAAATTAAAAGACGCTTAATTCCTTGCAAGGAAAGTTATGACCAACCTAGACAGCATATTCAAAAGCAGAGACATTACTTTGTCAACAAAGTTCCATCTAGTCAAGGCTATGGTTTTTCCTGTGGTCATGTATGGATGTGAGAGTTGGACTATAAGGAAACCTGAGTGCCAAAGAATTGATGCTTTTGAACTGTGGTGTTGGAGAAGACTCTTTAGAGTCCCTTGGACTGCAAGGAGATCCAACCTGTCCATCCTAAAGGAAATCAGTCCTGAGTGTTCATTGGAAGGACTGATGCTGAAGCTGAAACTCCAATACTTGGCCACCTGATGCAAAGAGCTGACTCATTTGAAAAGACCCTGAGCTGGGAAAGATTGAAGGCATGAGGAGAAGGGAACGACAGAGGATGAGATGGTTGCATGGCATCACCGACTCAATGGACATGAGTTTGGGTAAACTCCAGGAGTTGGTGATGAATAGTGAGGCCTGGCATGCTGCAGTCCATGGGGTTGCAAAGAATCAGACACAACTGAGAAACTGAACTGAACTGAACTGAATGATTTCCTACTTAAATTAATTTTATGTAGAGTCAGATTATAAAAAACTCAGTAAGTCATTCTTCTTGCAGCCTCCAGGAAAATTTGAACTATTTGTCCTTTACAAGGAAAGGGATGTGTAAAAAAGAAAATAAAAGCAGTGGTCCTGGAAATTTTTCCTTATGGGTTTTTCTGAGAGGTTGATCAGCTGATTTTACTAGGAGGGGGTCGAATGCCAAAGACAACAGGAGTTGCCATCTTAATACTTGAAGAATTAGAAAATATATTTAGAAAGAAGCTTGGTATGTCAAGAGGAATAGAAAGAATAGATTCCCAAAGAGGCTCTTAAAACAGTGTTGTTAAAATTCACATTCATTTGCTTAACATTAAAACCCAGCAATTAGCTAACAAACCTTGGTGACAGACTGCTATTAATTTTGTGCTGACTCCATACATGTAAATTAAACCATTACAAGTTCCCCACATGCTGCCTCTGACATTTGTTTTGTACAAGTAAGCCAGCAGTGGGAGGCATAAACTTTGCTCTTAATTCCCTTGGCAAGTGAGCTGCTGATCACTTTGTTAATTTTCTGGAAAGACATTCAAAAACTACTTTTTGAGGACAAAAAAAAGTTTAACACAATGACTTCAACTGCACGTGTCTTATGAATTAAAAGTTATAATATTACAAAAAGTTTTCACAATAGTATTTAGATCTGACTGGAGATACTTAGATAATTTTATATAATTAGAGTCTACAATAATATATTATAAAATAACATAAAATGATATTTATTTTCCCAGGAATAATCAAAATCATGTTTATTATAATTTTTAACCTTATTAAATCCTAAAAGTATATTAGAGAATTCTATCACTTGCTTTTGATCATTTAAAAAATCTAAAAGAGAAATAGCTGGTTATTTTTAAATGAGGTAATACATGGGAAGAAATGAGAGACGGCAATGGCAACCCACTCCAGTACTCTTGCCTGGAAAATCCCATGGACAGAGGAGCCTGGAAGGCTGCAGTCCATAGGGTCACTGAGAGTCGGACACGACCGAGCGACTTCACTTTCACTTTTCACTTTCATGCATTGGAGAAGGAAATGGCAACCCACTCCAGTGTTCTTGCCTGGAGAATCCCTGGGACGGGGGAGCCTGGTGGGCTGCCGTCTATGGGGTCGCACAGAGTCGGACACGACTGAAGTGACTTAGCATAGCATGGGAAGAAAAGATCTTGTATTTAGAGAACTTTCTCATCAATGATCAAGTAAAATTCATAAATTCTCCACAAAAATCCCATGATTTTCTACTCATCTGTAGGTTCGAGGTTTCCAACAAAAGACTGAGTGTTCCAAACACTCAGCCTGCTTAAACAATCCTCTTAACCACAATTTCCACTAAAACTTCAAGGACCTGATAATAAGAACCTGATATATAAACATGGACAAGTGTTACCTATGATTCTGTATGGTCTTGAAATGCCTGATCCATAACAGTCGTTCTGTCCATATCCTTCCATACCTCCTCTATGCTATGCTATGCCAAGTCACTTCAGTCGTGTCCAACTCTGTGTGACCCCATGGACGGCAGCCAACCAGGCTCCCCCATCCCTGGGATTCTCCAGGCAAGAGTACTGGAGTGGGGTGCCATTGCCTTCTCTGCCATACCTCCTCTAGTTTCCCATAAAGAAACAGTCCTGTGTATGATATGATATGTTAGGCTCATTTACCTTTACAATGGGCATCCGCCATGCTGTTTGCTTCAAAAGCCACTGTTCTGAAATACTAGGTGGCAGATACCTGTTACCAACCATGCATTCCACTCACATTTTCAAGATTTTTTAGTCAAGCACTGTTCTAGGTACTTTAGATATACCCATACGAAAATAGATAAAAATCCCTAAGACCTACACTGCCCACACCCTAGGCATACATACAGTCTTAACAGAAAATAAAAACATAAAAGGACTGAATTTCCAAAACCTGGCAAGTGTCTCAAACCAAAGGGCATAACATCTCAAAATTAACCAAAACCTCAAACATTTTACTTCTTTTATAATGCCTGTACTTTAAATCATTGTCATTAGCATCAGAACTTAATTCCTCTGAGCTACTTAAGTACAGGATTTGTATTTTTCTATTCTGTAGATTCCCTGCAAGCCTAGCAAAAGAGTGAGCCTGTTAGGTGTTCAGTAAATGTAGAACTGAATTAAGCAAAGTGATACTAAGAAAGGTAATTTTTTTACAAGTAAAGTATGAGATCATTTTGAGTATCTAATGAAGCCAAAAATAATTATATCATAGACTGTAGTTTAGTCAAGTCATTCATAGATAAAAAGTTTCCTAACAAAATCAGCCCTTAATTTAAATTTTTGTATTGAAAATGTGATGCTTAGAACATCAATGTTGGCCCCATCAATGTCCCACCCCAAACCTACTGAAGAATCAGAGTCTGCAGCTTTACAAAATCCCCAAGTAACTGAGATGAACATTAAAATTTGAGAAGTGCTAATTTATACCACTTTTTTAACCAAAACTACATGTTAAAGTCTACTGGTTTTGTTTTTAAAAATCAGGAGAAACAGAAGAAAAAGAGAAAAAAGAAAACCTATGTCTGACCACACTCCAAATCTATTAAACGTGAGTATGAGTTCAAGACTGATCTTTTTATTTTTAGCTCTCCATGGAATTTTCAGGTACAGACAAGTTAAGAAGCATTGATTTAAACAATATATTGGCTCTGCAATGGAATTCTCTTATTGAAGTAAAAGAAACTGAGTTTTAAAGTTCAAATCAGAGCAAATAAATTTCTAACATATAAAAATTCAAGTTAAGACCTTGGTCAATAGTCTATTGATTTTAGGGTCAAATGGAGAAACATGTGAGTCTAAAGATGTTCTGAAACTCTGCTGCCTTCTAACAAAGCATCCTATTCCTGTCCTTCTCTGACACAAAATCGTCTTAATTGATAAGCATCAATAGGAACAGTGAAAATGAGCTTTAGAGCACAGATCTGTAGAACTATAGCAAACTCTCCTTACTGAGACTAAAGAGGAGCTAGCCTGTGTTATATTTAATCTTTAAAGACTGAAACACTCATTTCTCTTGGGGAAAATCAAAGAAATCAATCCTTCCATCATGTGAACTAAAATCTCATTTAGAGTTCAGCTTTTGCTAATAATTTGGCATAAGATATTCAGGCTTGTTTTCATAAACCATCATAACTACATAGCACATCATAAATAAGGAATAAATAAATGCTCTTCTAACTCATAGTAACTAAATCAATCTAATATTTTGTGTTAATTAATGCCATCAACAAAGTGTATTTCAAGGATGCCTTTTCTCAAAAGCTATAGAATACAACCAATTGGGTACATCATATTTTTTGACATGTGTTGTCAGAACAAAGTTAGGAAATGACTGGTTCACATTCAGTGTGAGATCAAAAAGAGACTAAAAGGAAAAACTTGGGTTCACAATAAACATAGTAGGGAACTGTAATACATGGAGTTCTATTTTTAATTCTGTCACAGATAAAAAGCAAAAAAAAAAAATTCTAAAAAGAGGGTAAATTAATTCAAATGATTCATTATCTCATTTTATCTGTGTATCAGCCCAACGAAATGACTATTATTACTCCACTTTCCAGAGGAAGAATATGAAGAAAAGGGAGGATAGATAAGCTTTCAAGGCCACTCTTTATACTATATTAAGTGGAATCTTCATAATCATTAGACTCTTGGTACCTTTGAAATCAGACAGACCTATATGAAAAGTTCTAACATAAAAGTGGTTATCAAGACTCTACTTTTAGACCAACAAGGATAAAATTCCACAAGTCCAGTCTGAGGAACAGGTAGGAACATGTCTAATAAAACTTAAAATGTCCCTGGGATCCACTTTCTGAAGCCAACAGCTTTGTGTTTGTCTCTGTAAGAGTACTAGTCTGCCTCAGAGATATTCAGGTGTACTGGATCTTGCTAAGTATATTCAGGTATGTTGGATTTCATCAATGCTATCTAGGAATATCATCAGACTTACTTCACGTTCACTATATAAATAAGTTCAACTTCAGGGACTTTTTCATACTTTTTAATCAAAAGGAGGTCATCAAAGATAACTCAATAGTTTTTAAATGGATGACACAAAGAAGCTTTTGCTCTTTAAAGATGAACAAACCAGGTGACTTAAGGTATATCATATCTTTGCTCACTTCAAGAACAGGCCTGAACATACTTCTTGGTTCAATAACAGAATCAAAGCCTTATCTCAGCTGATTTCTTAACCTCTTATTTTTCAACAAATGCATCTGTATAAAGTGTAGTTATGTCCAAAGTGATATGCTTCAGTACTGGGAGTACAGGGCCACTGGCCACTCAAATTACAGAGTCCAGAATTCCCAACAGGGCCACTTATGGAGACTAGGAGTCAAGTGGAAGACCCAGAAGCTGTGTGATACACCCAGGATCAAGGTGTTTCTCCCACTAGTTACTTTTCATGATAAATATTTATTAATCTCCTGTTATAAGCCCTCAGGGGTCAGCAAACTACATCCTGCAGGACAAATCCAAGCCACAACTTATTGCTGCAGAGCCATGAGTCAAAAATAGTATTAACCCTTTTAAACATTTTAAATGTTAAAATGTTAAAACATAACATTTTAAAATGTTATAAAAAATCAAAAAAGAAAATTTCATGAAATGTGAAAATTGCACAAAATTTCCTTGTCAGTATCCATAAACAGTATTATTGGAATATAACCAGCTTCATTCATTTCTGTATGGTCTATGGTTGCTTTCGAGTTACAATGGCAGAAGTGAATAAGTGTGACAGAGATTGTGTAAATGTGAAAAGTATCAAATATTTATTGTCTGGCACCTTAAGAAAAAGTGTGCCAACCACTGTGCTAGACACAGTAATGAAGAAGAGGAATACAATCTTTCAACTTAGCAAATATGGCAGTGATTCTGCTGCCTGCACTCCCTTTTGGCCTGAAAACAAAATGAATCTCTACAGGCTTCCATTTCTTTCTCTGTTTGTGGGGACAAGAAAAGAACTTGGCTCATAGGAAAAAGACCATTTAGCCTGGTGTCTTGCACACAGAAAGCATTCAATAAATCAATGTTTTTTTGTCCAGTTGGAAGTCTTAGCACTTTACCCTTCTCTGCCTACAAAAATCCTATTTTTCCTTCTAAGTCATGATAAAGTGCTTCCTTTGCATGCACTCTTCTATGACCTCTCAAATTTAAGTTACTCCCTCTGTTCCCAGAGCATCCTGTTTACCAGTGTGTTATAGTAAGATCCACAATCTTCCTTGTACTTTGGTTATTTATAAGTCCCTCCTTAGAAGCAGGGATCATTTTCTTATTAATTTTGTAAGCCCTATAACATTGAGCATAGATAAGTCATTGCATAGAGGAGACAGTCAATTAATATTTGCTGAACAAATAAAAAAATGAAACAATGCACAAGTAGACAACCATGTGGAGATGTCCAAATTGGTGCAGTGGTAAAGAACCTGCCTGCCAACGAAGGACATGCATGTTCAATCCCCGGGCCAGGAAGATCCCCTGGAGGAGGAAATGGCAACCCACTCCAGTATTCTTGCCTGAGAATTCCTGTAGACAGAGGAGCCTGGTGGGTTACAGTCCATGAGGTCACAAAGAGTCAGACATGAATGAGCAACTGAGCATGCGCGCGCACGCGTGCACACACACACACACACACACACACACAATCCCTCCCCAATAATAGACAACTTAATAGACAAACTGGGGGTCTCACAGAAACTCATGGAAAGGCTAATACCAACCAACATAAAATATTAGACTCGAGGAATGGTATGGGGAGGGAGGTGGGAGGGGGGTTCAGGATGGGGAACACGTGTACACCCCTGGTGGATGCATGTTGATGTATGGCAAAACCAATACAATATTGTAAAGTAAAAAAAAATCATAGTAATAGACTCTGTCAGGTATACAATCTTGCTATATGTTCCTTACAAAGTCACAAATTCCATTCTAAGCTTTCTTGTCTAAATTATAAAATGTTGGAGCAATTGTCAGGGTTTGTGCCGGCATTAGGAAGGAAAAGGTAACTAGTAAAATTATTATTTCAATTAGAAACTTTGAAAGTATTCCACTTTTCTGTGCTGCATACAGTCTTACTCCATCCTATATTACAAATCTAAGTGTTTTATTAACTGTGCTTCTCAAAAGTCAATTTGCTCTATTTTTAAACCCCACACACAAACATACACATACGCCCACACACACAGACATACATTTTTACAGCTAATAAAAGGGAAGAGAAACTCATGGGGAAAGCAACAAATGTGAATTACATCTCAATAAAGCTTTTAATAAAGTTAAAGGCAATAAAAACTGATTTTAAAAGTGGACCAAATCTCTTCTCATTGGTTATTTGCTTCAAGAGAACAATGCCTTGAAGAATCAGGAACCTATGTACCATGCTTATTTAAATTCTTGCTACCTGTTCAGTTCAGTTCAGTCGCTCAGTCGTGTCCGACTCTTTGCGACCCCATGAATTACAGCACTCCAGGCCTCCCTGTCTATCACCAACTCCCAGAGTTCACCCAGACTCACGCCCATCGAGTCAGTGATGCCATCCAGCCATCTCATCCTCTGTCGTCCCCTTCTCCTCCTGCCCCCAATCCCTCCCAGCATCAGAGTCTTTTCCAAAGAGTCAACTCTTCGCATGAGGTGGCCAAAGTACTGGAGTTTCAGCTTTAGCATCATTCCTTCCAAAGAAATCCCAGGGCTGATCTCCTTCAGAATGGACTAGTTGGATCTCCCTGCAGCCCAGGGCTGATCTCCTTCAGAATGGACTAGTTGGATCTCCCTGCAGTCCAAGGGACTCTCAAGAGTCTTCTCCAACACCACAGTTCAAAAGCTACCTGTAGGTTTTTTAAATACATAATTTTATTTATTTATTTTTGGTTGTGATGGCTCTTGGGCTTCCCTTGTGGCTCAGCTGGTAAAGAATCTGACTGCAATGTGGGAGACCTGGGTTTGATCCCTGGGTTGGGAAGATCCCTGGGGAAAGGAAAGGCTACCCATTCTAGTATTCTGGCCTGGAGAATTCCATGGACTGTATAGTCCATGTGGTCACAGAGTCGGACATGACTGAGCTACTTTCACTTTCATGCAAGGTCTTTGCTGCTGTGGGGGCTTTTCTCTAGTTGTGGCAAGCAGGGGGCCACTCTCAGTTGCAGTGCATGGGCTTTTTACTGTGGATGTTTCTCTTGCTGTGGAGCATGGGCTCTAGGGCACATGGGCTTCAGTAGTTGCAGCTCCAGTCTAGAGCACAGACTAAATAGTTGTGGCGCATGGGCTTAGTTGCTCCAGAGCATGTGGGATCTTCCTGGATTAGGGATCAAATTTGTGTCCTCTGCATTGGCAGGTGGACTCTTTACCGCTGATCCACCAGTGAAGCTCTACCTTAGGTTTGGATTATGGGAAACCTAAAAGATGGCTTTCTAAACAATGACAACAGATTTCACAACAACGAAAAGAAGAGATGTCACTAAAACGCAAAGGAAATTTATTTGAGATCTGGTCCTGGAACAGGTGACTTTGTCTGAGAAGGCAGGTTATTCTGCTGATTACTGCACCTCAGATAGCAAAGGCTGACCAGTTTGCTGCATGGCAGCCAAAGGAAGAACCCCCAAATATCCCAAAGATCTCAGTCAGGTTTATGACAAACATAATGTGCAAGATAGAGCTGAAGCCCCAGAGCAAAATTCCTTTTCATTATACTCCTCAATGACCATAAATTAGAGGTTTTTAAACGTTTGTGTTACCTATTTTCATTTCAACAATGTATTTGAAGACTTTATTATAAGAATTTCCAACAGCATATTTAGAAGATACACAGAAAATTTCAACAAGATTCTGAAACTATATGCAATAGACTATCTACCTATTATCACCTGTCTATGTATTATTTGTCATCGATTTGTCATCTGTTTATCTATCTGTGTGTGTGTTAGTTGCTCAGTTGTGTCTGACCCTTTGCGACCCACAAACGGTAGCCTGCCAGGGTCCTCTGTCCGTGGGATTTTCCAGGCGAGAATACTGGAGTGGATTGCCATTTCCTCCTCCACGGGATCTTCCTGACCCAGGCTAACCCGCATCTCCTGTGTTTCCTGCATTGTACAGATTCTTTACCCACTGAGCCAAAGGGGAAGTTTATCTATCTACCTATCTATAATAACTGTATAGCCTTATCTTTTCCTGAAACTGATTAATGTAGATATTATAGTAGTCAATAGCTTGTAGAGATTTAAGACTATTTGATAGAAACTACAGGAACCCTCCCCATCAAACTGCTCACTTGCACATATTTAAACTTGATATAAAATTTCAGGAAGTTATGCATCAGTCTAAAACCATTCTTGGACTCCAAATTAAAAAGGTTTACAAAACTTCTTTAATCATAGAATATAATTTTACACAATTCATACTCATTAAAATACCATTATAGATAATTTTGCACCCAAAAAAATACAAATTTCTCACAGTGCATCTTTAATAAGTTTAACATAAATCACAAGTTTCTCCTTCTCTATCATATACTCTATATTCTATGTGGTGCTTCACTTCCTGCCTTCAGCTATATTCTTTCCTTCTAGGAACATTTCTGCTCCTCCAAGGGATGGGTAGCTGCAGGTTTTCAGATAAAACCTTTTATTTTAAAATATATATACACAGCCCAAAACACTACTATTAAAGCTCAGAAGTTCTCCCTAATGTTTAATTTGATTTTTCCTATGATGGTTACACCAGTTATCCCTGCTACATTTACATTATGAACAGATTACTCAGTCTGCAATCCTCTGACCTACATATTAGCAAATCCTCCTACTTACAATTTTCCATGAAAGCCTTATTCTTTAAGCATCTATTCTCCCCAATCTCTGGGCCTCTCTGGTAGCTTTTACCAAACATAAACTTAACATCAGACTTCTGGGAGTGGATTTTCAAACGGGGTAAATGGCTATACTGGACGGAGATCATTTCTCTTTCATAATATATGAAACATCTTTTTTAATAAAGTTTGAACTTTGTACTCAAATGTTACACATTACTAAGTCATATTTTTATATAGTAAAAACCATATGTTAGAACATTAGAGGAAATTTTTTAAATGTGTCTCATGAATTTCAACAGTGTTGAGTAATTTTACTTTTTTGTATATTCTCTTCCAGCTTTTTACATGCAGTGTTACTAGGTGTGAAAGAAAGAAAGTGAAGTGGCTCAGTCATGTCCGACTCTTTGCGACCCCATGGACTGTAGCCTGTCAAGCTCCTCTACCCATGGGATTTTCCAGGCCAGAATACTGGAGTGGGTTGCCATTTCCTTCTCCAACTAGGTGTAATTGATGTGAATATACCCATTTGTTTGCTGATCTTATATAGAGTAATGGTTAAGTGTGACCTCGAGAGACACATACCTAGCTTTCAATCCCTGACCCAGCAGTCACTAGCTCTGCAACCTTGCTCAGTTTCTTCATGTGTATTTCCATGCTAAGTTGCCTCACTCGTGTCTGTTTGTGACCCTATGGATTGCACCTCCAGGCTCATCTGTCCATGGGATGCCCCCAGCAAGAATGTTGGAGTGGGTTGCCATGCCATCCTCCAGGGGGTCTTCCTGACCTGAGGCTGGAACCCGTGCCTCTTACACCTCCTACACTGGCAGGCTAGTTCTTTACCACCTGGAAAGCCCTCCTGTGTATAATATACGGGTAATATAGTACCTATCTCTTAGAGTTACTGTGAAGATGTATAAATGTACAATGCTTAAACAGTGCTTGGCAAATGGAGAGGGCCTAAGAAATGTTAGCTAAATACATATTATGACTAGTTATTCATTCCCTTATATAACATTAGAATGGAAATACTTTTCTTAGTTACATAGTGTACCTGATAACATTTAATGGCTACAGAATATTTCTATACCTATGTATGACTGAATTTATTTAATAATTTCTGTACAGTCAGCAAAAACAAGACCAGGAACTGACTGTGGCTCAGATCATGAACTCCTTATTGCAAAATGCAGACTTAAATTGAAAAAAGTAGAGAAATCCACTAGGCCATTCAGGTATGACCTAAATAAAATCCCTTATGATTAAACAGTGGAAATGACAAATAGATTCAAAGGATTAGATCTGACAGACAGAGGTCTGAAGAACTATAGACAGAGGTTCATAACACTGTATAGGAGGCAGTGATCAAAACCATCCCCCACAAAAGAAAAATGCAAAATGATTGACTGAGGAGGTCTTATGAATAGCTGAGAAAAGAATAGAAGCAAAAGGCAAAGGAGAAATAGAAAGATATACCCATCTGAATGCAGAGTTCCAAAGAATAGGAAGGAGAGATAAGAAAGCATTCCTAAGTGAAAAATGCAAAGAAATAGGGGAAAACAATAGAATGGGAAAGATTAGAGATCTCATCAAGATAATTAGAGCTACCAAGGAAACACTTCACACAAAGATGGGCACAAAAAAGGACAGATACTGTATGGACCTAACAGAAGGGGAAGAGATTAAGAAGAGGTGGCAAGAATACACAGAGAAACTATAAAGATCTTAATGACCCAGAAAACCAGGATGGTATGATCACTCACTTAGAGCCAGACATCTTGGAGTGTGAAGTCAAGTGGGCCTTAGGAAGCATCACTACGAACAAAGCTCGTGGAGGTGACGGAATTCCAGTTGAGTTATTTCAAATCCTAAAAAGATGATGCTGTGAAAGTGCTGCACTCAATATGCCAGCAAATTTGGAAAACTCAGCAGTGGCAATAGGACTGGAAAAGGTCAGTTTTCATTCTAATCCCAAAGAAGGGCAATGCCAAAGAATGTTCAAAATTGCACAAATTTCACTTGCAAGCCAGGTAATGCTAAAAATCCTCCAAGCTAGGCTTCAACAGTAATGAACTGAGAACTTCCAGATGTATACAAGGTGGATTTAGAAAAGGCAGAGGAACCAGAAATCAAACTGCCAACATCTGCTGGATCATAAAAGCAAGAGAATTACAGAAAAATGTCTACTGCTGCTTCATTGACTACATCTAAGGCTTTGACTTTGTGGAACACAACAAACTGTGATAAATTCTTAAAGTTATGGGAATACCAGACCACCTTACCTACCTCCTGGGAAACCTGTAAGCAGGTCAAGAAGCAACAGTTAGAACCCAAAATGGAACAATAGACTGGTTCCAAATTGGGAAAGGAGTATGTCAAGGCTGTATATTGTCACCCTGCTTATTTAACTTCTATGCAGAGTACATCATGAGAAATGCTGGGCTGGAGGAAGCACAAGCTGGTATCAAGATGGCCAGGAGAAATATCAATAATGTCAGATACGCAGATGATACCACCCTTATGGCAGAAAGTGAAGAGGAACTAAAGATCTCTTGATGAAGGTAAGAGGAGAGTGAAAAAGCTGGCTTAAAACTCAACATTTAAAAAATGAAGATCATGACATCCAGTCCCATCATGTCATGGCAAATAGACGGGGAAGCAATGCAAACAGAAAGAGACTTTATTTTCTTGGGCTCCAAAATCACTGCAGATAGTGACTGTAGCCGTGAAATTAAAAGATGCCTGTTCTTTGGAAGAAAAGCTATGAGAAATCTAGATAGCATATCAAAAAGAAGAGACATTACTTTGCTGACAAAGGTCCATATTGTCAAAGCTATGGTTTTTCTAGTAGTCATGTATGTATGTGAGAGTTGGACTGTAAAGAAAGCTGAGCACTGAAGAACTGATGCTTTTGAACTGTGGTGCTGGAATTGACTGTTGCGAGTCCCTTGTACTGCAAGGAAATCCAACTAGTCAATAGTAAAGGAAATCAGTCCTGAATATTCATTGGAAGGACTGATGCTGAAACTCCAATACTTTGGGTACCTAATGGGAAGAGCTGACTCATTGGGGAGAAAAAAAAAAGACCCTGATGCTAGGAAAGATTGAAGGCAGGAGGAGAAGAGGATGACAGAGGATGAGATGGTTGGATGGCATCACCGAATAGATGGACATGGGTTTGAGCAGATGGTAAATGACAGGGAAGCCTGGGGTGCTATAATCCTCGGGCTCACAAAGAGTCGGACAGGACAGAGCAACTGAACACCACCACCACCACTACTGGATAGTCAGGTTGCTTTCATCTTTTGCTGGTACAGCTAATACTGCAAAGAATATCTTCAGGTATATAGCTTTATTTTTCTTGCTTGGAATTATTTTATTAAGATAAATTTCTATAAGTTGAATGGATGAATCAAAGAGTTTGAACATTGTTATTGAGTCCTATATGACAAAGAGAAACAGCATTTGCTCAGGTCAGTGTCCAGGTGTTTCACTCATTTAGGAGAACATTAAATATTGGTACCACTGAAGTATTACTAAAAGAGAATAACTTTCATGGGGTTACAATTCCAGCTCCGTGCTCCACATCCTCCCTTTTCCAAAGGTCAACAGAGTCAAAACCCAATGTTACGTAGAAAACTTTCACAATATAAAATTCAAGCCCCTTCTGCTCTGATGACCACAGAGCTCTTTTGTACAGAAATAAAGCTTTTCCTGTTGGTCTTGGAACAATTTCCACAGCTCCTGAAAGGGGGAAGCATTTTTCTTCCCTCCAAGGAGCCTCGGGCTGCATGTAATGTGGCGCGTAATTTCCTGCATCTAAGTTGGCAACTGTTAAATAAATTCTTGAGCAAAAAACTAGACTTTTCCTGAAAATTTCTGCTCATTATCTAATTATGTCAACATTTAATAAAATTCCTGTTTTCCCTTTCTATCATTTGACAAAGTGAGCAAAAGGGAAAAAAAGGGGGAAAAAAAATCCCTAAATCTAAATTATTATGAACCACAGCAGTACTCATGAAGGGTACTGGGAAAGAAATGAAGTGAGTGCATTACAGGAGCTGATGAATTAATTCTGGATGAGTCATTTCCAAAATGCTCATGAGAATCCACATGTATTATACTTCATGTATCTTTCATAATTTCAGCAAAGATAAAATGAGAAATATGTTACATTCGACAAATAAACAAATACTTGTCTAACATGCATGTTTTTCCATATTATAGATAGGATGATGCTATGATGAAATTTAAAAAAAAAAAAAAACAAGTAAAAAATACCCACTAATTTAATGGAAAGAATAACAGGGAGATACAATTGGTATTGATAAGACAGTAAAATTCCACTAAAACACCTCAAATTCAATTCAAATTGAATTAATGAATAGGTTTTTTCTTTCCATTCTGAGTTTCTCAGCTGGATTACTGGCAGTCTGACTCATTCCATGCCATAGAGATGGTTCTTTAGAATACTGGACCATGATCAATCAATTACACATTGCCACAAATTTCTCTCCAAGTATCATCTAAAAGTCATTAACTCTGGGCACAAAACATGATGATCATTTTATGTGTAGGAGATCTGTGCATCCTTTTGGAATACCGAAGAAGTATGAGCCCCTTGCTTGAAACTACAGTTTTCTTCATTTCAATGTATTTGCTGATATTTGCTACTGAATTTAGAGATTCAAATTCTCTTCCAATTCTTTTATCTTGTGTTCTGTATCCTTCACTCATTAAACACTTCTCGAGTCTATGTCAATACCTGCAGTTTTCAATGCTATGCTGCTGTTCAGTCACTAAGTCATGTCTGACTCTTTGTGACCCTATGGACTGTAGCCTGCCAGGCTCCTCTTTCCATGGGATTTTCCAGGCAAGAATACTGGAGTGGGTTGTCATTTTCTTCTCCAGGGAATCATCCCAGGATCAAACTCATGTCTCCTGCTTCGCAGGTGGATTCTTTAGCACCTGGCTACCTGGAAAGTCCCGTTCAATGCTATGATCACTTTGTTAACCAGATATATTGTTGATTAATTCTCAATTCATTTTTTGAAAGTTATGACAACATTGCTGCTTCTGGGGTGCTGAATTAAAATTTCTAATGGAGTATCCCACTCATATTAAAAATTAAACATATAAAAATCTAGCTTGACATTCCCAATCTACCTCCCTGACCTGGCTTTCGCTTTCATCATCCTCTGTCTTCCCTCTCTCTGCTAATGGCACCTATGATATCTATCTCATCCCCTCCTAACTTTGCCCTCTACACAAAGATTGCTATTCTGGGGAAGTCTTTCCCAATCCCCATTCCTAAATTACATCAATCCACCCTCGTTTAATAGGTTTTGAATGTTATAGAAACAAACATGAAAGTGATTTAATGCAGGAGTCAGAAAGACTTTCAGTATGTCCCAGGGAAGAGACACAGAAGCCAGGGACATCAGTTCTAAGGGACTGTGGAAAGAATTCTCCAAGGAGTCAGTTTTCTAGGGTATAAACCACTACCTGCTTTACTCAGACCTCTTAAATTGGCTTTTAAAAACTGCTCCTCTGAGATCCAGACTCTGGTCTGGAATCTGACCTGGCTTTACTCGTTCCTCTTCTTCTGGTCTAGGGTTTTCCGGATGGACAGGAGAGAGAATACTGACTTTCCTTTCAGTGATGTTATTAGGAATGAGTAATAAAAATGCTGGCAAGTCCAGGGAAAATCAGAGTGCTGCATTAAAAAGTTAATGGCCCAAACTCCTTGGAGCTATCTGAAAATGAAATAATCACTAAGGGACAAATCCAAAATTAAAAAAAAATCATACAAACACAATTTACCCCAGGAATTTTCAATAACTGTTATTGCTTTTTTTGTGGCAGCTAAGCATCACAAAGGGCCCATTTTTCTCAAGCCCACCTTTGTATCCCTTCAGACAGAAAAAGGTAGCAGGGAGGTTATATATATATCCATAATCTGAGTCTGTGCAATTGCTATGTCACAGTGTAATCTATGAAATATTGCTGCATGATTACAGACATAGAATGTCAAACTTAATTATAAGAAAATTACAAAACACTCCACCAACTGGATATAAATCCTCAACAATGGAAAAAGGGACTATATGTGTGTGTGTATATGATACACTTGCCACTGGCTTAAGTGATCTTTCCCTACTTGAGCAAGATAAAGAAGAAATTACATACAGATGAGGCTCAATATTTATATGTATTTGTCACAAAGCCCCAAGTTGCTTCATGCTTCCCTGTGTGTCAGAGGATCTGCACACTGAAAGAGAGTTCTTTATCACTGGAAGTGCCTCAAAGAACCCAACTGACCACAGCCACTGCAAAAAATATTCAAAGATAAAACTGCATGGTCCCTGCCTCATTTGATGTCCTATGACTTGTGATTTGCTAAACTTGACAAGACATCACTTTCATACCCTACCTTACAGACCAACTCCTGCCCAGTTTTTTTTAGGAGAAAAATAGCATCTATCTCAATTATCATCTCTTTCTCAAAACACTCTTCAGTTCAGTTCAGTTCAGTTCAGTCGCTCAGTCGTGTCCAACTCTTTGCAACCCCATGAATCGTAGCACACCAGGCATCCCTGTCCATCATCAACTCCCGGAGTTCACTCAGACTCACATCCATTGAGTCAGTGATGCCATCCAGCCATCTCATCCTCTGTTGTCCCCTTCTCCTCCTGCCCCCAGTCCCTCCCAGTATCAGAGTCTTTTCCAATGAGTCAACTCTTCGCATGAGGTGGCCAAAGTACTGGAGTTTCAGCTTTAGCAAAACACTCTTAGATGAGCAGAAAACACTGGTGAATAAATTTTGAGAATCAGTTTCTTTAGATTGGATTCAGGGCAGGAAAAAAGTGGGTAAAGTTCACAAGGCCATATTCTCCACAGATTGAAAAGCAAGCTAGTTTTATCACTTTTGTGCATAGCACAGAGAATTTCTGTCTGAATCTCTCGGAAGGGATTTTCTTTTTTTCATATGAATATCAATCTCCTCTTTTAACACAGGTACTGAACCACTCACACTGTTATATAAATGAGTTAATGGGAAAAACCCATGCAAACATTTGCACTAGGCACTCTAAGTTTATAGTCGTGGACACGGTTGAGAGACACTGCCACTCCTGATGTTAAAGAGCTCCTTTGGAACCGGGCAGGTATGAACAGAACACAATGATGTAAAGAATAAAAAGAAAACTTCAAAAAATACTTGGAAAAAAAGTGAGAAAGGCTTCCATGGTGGCTCAATTGGTAAAGAATTCTCCTGTAAAACAGGAAACCTGGGTCTGATTCTGTGTTTGGAAGATCCCCTCAAGAAGGAAATGGCTTCCCACTCCAGTATTCTTGCCTGGAGAATTCCATGGACAGTGGAGAATAGCAGACTACCATCCATGTGGTTGCAAAGAATCAGACATGACTGAGCAACTGATATTTTAAACTTCACAAAATACTTGCTGACTAAAAACAAAGAAACAAAACCCCGGAGGCCTCCTGTGGACTAGCGGTGGTTTATATCACATGAATTTGGAGGCTCTCAGAGAGTCTGGCATGCTGGACTCTACTTACATCAATGGCTCATGTTGTGCTCAGATTTAAGCTCCTGCAGTGAAGCCCCATCTCCTCTCATTACTGGTTGCTTTTGGTCCATGTTTGTGACCAGACGGCAAACATTCCCAAGGCAGTGAGTATTCTTTCTCAAGACTTGGCACACGGCCGGTCCTCAGGAAATGTTAAATGAATGAATGTATTTCTGACAGTAAGGGTGTCAGACTTTAAAAAATTCACTTCCACTTCTATAAAACTTTTGCTTTAAAAAAGCTGGCAAAAATAATAGATGAAGGGATTCAATCTCTGAGTACAACCTTGAGACAGCAAGTTGTGAGATTGGTTTGTCTGCTTGCTGCCTATGCCCTTCTTGCTTGGCAGTTTGATTCAAGGATTTGAATCTTCAGGATGTCAAATAAGTGATTTAAAAAAGTAAAACTGGAAACATTGAAAAATGTCTGTCATCAGCATCATGATTGATCACCATTAGCCAGATAATTATACAGGCTGAGGAAGATCGTTACAAATAGGAAACCTAAAATAGATGCCTCAAGGTTAACATATCCTAATTACCTTTTGTGACATCATATAAATGCTTCTCTATTTTTGAAGGTAAGTCTAGAAAAATAGTAGAAAATAAAATCAATAATTTCCTATATCCACAGAGATAATGAAATTATCAGATAAATCTTCTCCTTAAATTTTTACCTGTCTACGCAGAACAGAGTGCAAATTCCCCAATACAACAACCTCCATGAAATAACATATGATTCCAGTAAGCACCCTTACCAAAATATCAGAGTGAGGAATTCAGTGACAATTATATATGTAAACAAAATGTGTACAGTAAACTATACCAAAAATAGATTACCTGGCAAAACTCAAAAAATACTTCATATTTGCTGTTTATATATTTCACAAATTTTCAACGTGTAGTTGTTAATTAACTTCAGAGAAGCTATTTAGTAATAAAAACTGGAAAGTGCTTAACCTGGTAGCAAGCCATAAAAAAAAAAAATTTGTGTCAGCGAAGACAGTCAGGGTTTAACAACTGGCTGTGATGAGTGAGAGAGAGAGAGAGAGAAAGAGACATTTAGGGTGGAAAAGAAAAAAACAACAAATATATGGCTTCCACTAACAGCTGGTAATCTAATTGCCTGGCTTTTCTGAAGTTGAGGTCAATAAAAAATTGGCACGACCAACTTCCAATTAGGGATATATCAGAGACACAGTGCGACCCTAAAGAAATATAGTTGTTAAAACAGAAAATTTCTAAATAAACTCTGTTCCCTGCACACTGGGCTTCCTGGAGGCTCGGTGGTAAAGAACGCACCTGCCAGTGCAGGACACTCAGGTTCTAATCCTGCTCAGGGAGACCCCGTGGAGAAGGCAATGGCAACCCACTCCAGTGTTCCTGCCTGGGAAACCCCATGGATAGAGGAGCCTGGTGGGCTACAAACCAATGGGGTTTCAAAAGAGTCGGATGTGACTTAGTAACGAAACAGCAACAAAACCCTTCACATTAGTCACCATGGAAAGCTTCACATTCTTTTTTCCAGTGGGGCCATCTATAGATGATTTTTTTTAAGAAGCCTAAATGGCCCAGAGAACACTCCTTTGACTATTCTTAATAGGAATACACATCCTTAAAAGGTGAAAATTGATCTGTTGAATAACATGGCAATGAAGCTGAGTATTACTTTTTAGAGTAAAGACAATTAGTATCTTACTTATTTGTTTAGTAACTGACACTAGAGCTTTTATAGGGTGCAAGCATTATTGTATAGAGATAGAGATGTAGAAGAGAAGAGAAAGTTGGACTATATCTACCTGTAGGAACTCGAAAGGATTTTTATAGGCTATGTTTTCTGAATGGGATCTTGAAAGAATGATAGAAACAATACAGGAAAATACAATAGAAAAACAATGGAGAGGTGAGTCAATGGTCAGGTAAGGTCAGATATCCTTTAGAAAAAAATAAGTAAAGCTTAGGGTGAGAAAAACAGCTATAAGTACTTTGGGGACGAATTTATGGAGAGATAGGAATACCAGGCTATTTCTTGTTCTCTGGGAAATCACTAAAAGTTATAGATCATGAAACTGGCTTGGTCATATTTTCCAGCTAAGTCCACATCTCAACTTCCTAGCTGATGATGTCCCCCTACTGTGACCCTTTGGGCTGGATTGGAATCCCTGTTTCTCTGGAATGTGGAACTAATAGAAATTCTATTACCAAGAACTTGTATACCACAAACCAATCTATATAAACCCAGCACCTACTTAGGTGCAACAACAGCTACTTAATTTTATAAATTCTAAAGGCAATTTATTAATAATGGATTTCAAAGACCCTCATATATGTAGTATTCAAAATCAAAAACCTCAAAACTACCCAAGTGCCCAATGACAGGAGAATTGATTCTCAGTTGTAACTAGAAACTGTGGCCCTTACATAAGCACTGGAAGTCTCCCTCCCTTGACAATAGCACACCTCTCAGAGGAAAGATGTGGGGAAAATAAATGAACTGCACAAAACAATGCAGATAAAGTCTAGAAATCTAGTGCCAAGTAACAAGATGGTTTAAACTTCATCCAGAGGAAATCACAATATTCTGAATGGAGTCTGACAAGATTTTAGGATGCGGATCCATTAAATTTTGTTCTGGTTTAATTTATTTTTATATTTTTCTCATAAACTCACAGAAAACCAAAGTGCCCTATGGAAAACCGGTTCTTACTTTAATGCTCTAGATGCATTAATACAATAGTTCATACTTTCCAAACAG
>NW_011494218.1:897702-938388 GCF_000754665.1 Bison bison bison | reverse complement strand
AGAGTTCACTCAAACTCATGTCCATTGAGTCGGTGTTACCATCCAGCCATCTCATCCTCTATTGTCCCCTTCTTCTCCTGCCACTAATCCCTCCCAAAATCAGGTTCTTTTCCCAATGAGTCAACTCTTCCCATGAGGTGGCCAAAATATTGGAGTTTCAGCTTTAGCATCAGTCCTTCCAATGAACACCCAGGACTGATCTCCTTTAGGATGGACTAGTTGGACCTCCTTGCAGTCCAAGGGACTCTCGAGAGTCTTCTCCAACACCACAGTTCAAAAGCATCAATTCTTTGGTGCTCAGCTTTCTTCACAGCCCAACTCTCACATCCATATGTGACTACTGGAAAAACCATAGCCTTGATTACACGGACCTTTGTTGCCAAAGTAATGTCTCTGCTTTTGAATATGCTGTCTAGGTTGGTCATAACTTTCCTTCCAAGGAGTAAGCGTCTTTTAATTTCATGGCTGCAGACACCATCTAGAGTGATTTTGGAGCCCAAAAAAAAAAAAGTCTGACACTGTTTCCACTGTTTCCCCATCTATTTGCCATGAAGTGATGGGACCAGAGGCCATGATGCTTAGTTTTCTGAATGTTGAGCTCTAACTCAACTTTTTCACTCTCCTGTTTCACTTTCATAAAGAGGCTTTTCAGTTCCTCCTCACGGTCTGCATAAGGGTGGTGTCATCTGCATATCTGAGGTTATTGATATTTCTCTCGGCAATCTTGATTCCAGCTTGTGCTTCTTCCAGCCCAGCGTTTCTCATGATGTACTCTGCCTATGAGTTAAATAAGCAGGGTGACAATATACAGCCTTGACATATCCTTTTTCCTATTTGGAACCAGTCTGTTGTTCCATGTCCAGTTCTACTGATGCTTCTTGACCTGCATACAGGTTTCTCAAGAGGCAGGTCAGGTGGTCTGGTATTCCCATCTGTTTCAGAATTTTCCACAATTTATTGTGATCCACACAATCAAAGGCTTTGGCATAGTCAATAAAGTAGAAATAGATGTTTTTCTGGAACTCTCTTGCTTTTTTCATGATCCAGAGGATATTGGCCATCTGATCTCTGGTTCCTCTGCCTTTTCTAAAACCAACTTGAACATCTGGAAGTTCACGGTTCACGTATTGCTGAAGCCTGGCTTAGAGAATTTTGAGCATTACTTTACTAGCGTGCGAGATGAGTGCAATTGTGCGGTAGTTTGAGCATTCTTTGGCATTGCCTTTCTTTGGGACTGGAATGAAAACTGACCTTTTTCAGTCCTGTGGCCACTGCTGAGTTTTCCAAATTCTCTGGCATATTGAGTGCAGCGCTTTCACAGCATCATCTTCCAGGATTTGAAATAGCTCAACTGGAATTCCATCACCTCCACTAGCTTTGTTCACAGTAATGCTTTTAAGGCCCACTTGACTTCACATTCTAGGATGTCTGGCTCTAGGTGAATGATCACACCATCATGATTATCTGGGTCGTGAAGCTCTTTTTTGTACAGTTCTTCTGTGTATTCTTGCCACCTTTTCTTAATATCTTCTGCTTCTGTTAGGTCCATACCATTTCTTTCCTTTATCAAGCCCATCTTTGCATGGAATGTTCCCTTGGTATCTCTAATTTTCTTAAAGAGATCTCTAGTCTTTCCCATTCTGTTGTTTTCCTCTATTTCTTTGCATTGATCACTGAGGAAGGCTTTCTTATCTCTCCTTGTTATTCTTTGGGACTCTGCATTCATATGCTTATATCTTTCCTTTTCTCCTTTGCTTTTCGCTTCTCTTCTTTTCACAGCTGTTTGTAAGGCCTCCTCAGACAGCCATTTTGGTTTTTCGCATTTCTTTTCCATGGGGATGGTCTTGATCCCAGTATCCTGTACAATCTCATGAACCTCCATCCATAGTTCTTCAGGCACTCTGTATCAGATCTAGTCCCTTGAATCTATTTCTCACTTCCACTGTATAATCATAAGGGATTTGATTTAGGTCATACTTGAATGGTCTAGTGGTTTTCCCTACTTTCTTCAATTTAAGTCTGAATTTGGCAATAAGGAGTTCATGGTCTGAGCCACAGTCAGCTCCCGGTCTTGTTTTTGCTGACTGTATAGAGCTTCTCCATCTTTGGCTGCAAAGAATATAATCAATCTGATTTTGGTGTTGGCCATCTGGTGACGTCCATGTGTAGAGTCTTCTCTTGTATTGTTGGAAGAGGGTGTTTGCTATGACCAGTGTGTTCTCTTGGCAAAACTCTATTAGCCTTTGCCCTGCTTCATTCTGTACTCCAAGGCCAAATTTGCCTGTTACTCCAGGTGTTTCTTGACTTCCTACTTTTGCATTCCAGTCCCCTATAATGAAAAGGACATCTTTTTTGGGTGTTAGTTCTAAAAGGTCCTGTAGGTCTTCATAGAACCGTTCAACTTCAGCTTCTTCAGCGTTACTGATTGGGGCATAGGCTTGGATTACTGTGATATTGAATGGTTTGCCTTGGAAACGAACAGAGATCATTCTGTCGTTTTTGAGATTGCATCCAAGTACTGCATTTCAGACTCTTTTGTTGACCATGATGGCTACTCCATTTCTTCTAAGGGATTCCTGCCCACAGTAGTAGATATAATGGTCATCTGAGTTAAATTCACCCATTCTAGTCCATTTTAGTTCGCTGATTCCTAGAATGTCGACCTGTTTGACCATTTCCAATTTGCCTTGATTCATGGACCTGACATTCCAGGTTCCTATGCAATATTGCTCTTTACAGCATCGGACCTTGCTTCTATCACCAGTCACATCCACAGCTGGGTATTGTTTTTGCTTTGGCTTCATCCCTTCATTCTTTCTGGAGTTATTTCTCCACTGATCTCCAGTAGCATATTGGGCACCTACAGACTCGAGGAGTTCTTCTTTCAGTATCCTATCATTTTGCCTTTTCATACTGTTCATGGGGTTCTCAAGGCAAGAATACTGAAGTGGTTTGCCATTCCCTTCTCCAGTGGACCACATTCTGTCAGACCTCTCCACCGTGACCCGCCCATCCTGGGTGTCCCCACACAGCATGGCTTAGTTTCACTGAGTTAGACAAGGCTGTGGTCCGTTTGATCAGATTGGCTAGTTTTCTGTGATTATGGTTCCAGAGTGTCTGCCTTCTGATGCCCTCTTACAACACCTACCATCTTACTTGGGTTTCTCTTACCCTGGATGTGGGGTATTTCTTCACGGCTACTCCAGCAAAGTGCAGCCGCTGCTCCTTACCTTGGACGAGGGGTATCTCCTCACAGCCACCCCTCCTGACCTTGAACGTGGAGTAGCTCCTCTCAGCCCTCCTGTGCCCATGCAAACTGATAGAGCAAATCAAATCTGAGGGATAGTCATAAACCACCTACAACTTTTAATTGGCTGCATGAGAAAGCATTCTGTAGAAACCTCCATCCACAGGAGTAACTGTGACTACAAAACGAACAGAAGATAAAGATGGTTTCCCAAAGCAAGGAATGTTTGGACTGTAGTGGGGGCACCTATTTGGCCAATGTCCTTTAGGGTCTTCATTTCATACTCTTTTGAAAATAAGAATTATGTATAGTTAAAGAATACAACTGATATACGTATACATTGTAAAATGATCACTGTTGTTGTATAGTTGCTAAGTCATGTCCAACTCTTGCAACTCCATGGACTCACTATACTCCTCTGTCCATGGGATTTCTCAGGCAAGAATACTAGAGTGGGTAGCTATTTCCTTCTCCAGGGGATCTTCTTGAACAGGGATGGAACTCATGTCTCATGCTTGCCCAGAGGATTCTTTACCACTGAGCCACCTGGGAAGCCCAAACGATTATTTCTTGTTCAGTCGCTAAGTTGTGTCCAACTCTTTGCAACTCCATGTACTGCAGCACACCAGGTTTCTCTGCCCTTGGTCATCTACCGGCGTTTGTTCAAACTCATGTCCATTGAATCAGTGATGCCATCCAACCATCTCATCCTCTGTCATCATCTTTTCCTCCTTTCTTCACTCTTTCCCAGCATCAGGGTCTTTTCCAGTGAGTCGGCTCTTTGCATCAAGTGGCCAAAATGGCCCAAACACATTCAAGCTAATTAATGTATCATCTCCTCACATAGTTACCATTTGTGTGTGTCTGTGATGACAGCAACTAAAATCTTCTTTCCATTCAAGAGAGGAAAACTTTTTACTGAGTCACCAAGAATGTTGCTGGTAGAAGCTTTGACTGTGCTGCAGTACTTTGTACTGTTTCCATGAGTTTTTACACATCTTCCTTCCTCCCATGTGTTCAGAGCAGTGAAGCCTGCCTGAGCCCACCTTTTTAATGGGGATCTGGCTGTTGTAATTCTCCCCCAACCCACTCCATAACACCAGTTTTCAGTCTGATGCTGTAATAAACACTTCAGCTTTTCTATGAACTATATTCAATGCAGTTCTTGGAAAACTAAAAATTATCAATTTGTTAACAAATTGATGGAACAGGCATCATTAGACAATAGAATTTTTTAAAACTACAAATTTTAATTAAGGAAATCAGAATATGATACATATGAATTCCAAAGTACGATGGTAAAAAATATGGAAATTTAAAACTACGTAATGTGAAAACTGGTTATACTGCTCTAAATTCCTAAGGAAGATACAGAAAGCTTAAGGGTGGGATAGAGTTTAAAGATTTCTTCATCCTAGACCTGGAAAAAGACCTTCAACTGGACCATCCAGAGACCTTGATCTTTCCATCATATAGCAAACCAATATTAAAATACATCCCGCCCTGGGAAAGCTAGAGAACTAGGGAGAGGAGCTGGCTGAGGGGTTATATTTTGGCTGACCTGCACTTCCAAAGTTGGCAAGGCAAAGAAAACTGTGCCTCAGACACCAGGTGTAGACCACATAGCAGAAAGAGCCAGCCTGGAGTCATTCTAATTCTCATTCAAGATGATAGGATGGGAGGGTGCTGCTCCAACACAAAAATGTCTATCTAGAATAGAAACTGGAAAATCAAGAGCTGACCGGAGGGAGATGGTTTAAAGATTAGAAGCTATCACTGACCTGTGGGTACTGCAATTGCAGAGTCCAGTAGGGGAAGTCTCTTTAAAAATCCATTAATAATCACAGTAGAGTAGGAGTTACCTTCTAATACTTTCTTGTGGCAGCACCAATTAAGTAAGCACTCTCTACCTTCCATCCTGCACCTCCTTTTCTGCTCTCCAAGGAGCCCTGCAGGGATCAGTTGGTGTTTACAGTGTGGGCAACAGAGGTGAGAGCAAAGTTAAGTAGCCTCCTGCACTTATTGCCCAGTTAGGTCCTGACTCAGGGTGGGAAGAAATAACCTTTGAATAAAGAAGTACTTATATTATACTCGGCTTGGCAGTATAAATTTATTAATAAGTGTTTTGTGGCACCCCACTCCAGTACCCTTGCCTGGAAAATCCCATGGATGGAGGAGCCTGGTGGGCTGCAGTCCATGGGGTCACTAAGAGTCAGACACGACTGAGCAACCTCACTTTCATGTTTCACTTTCATGCACTGGAGAAGGAAATGGCAACCCACTCCAGTGTTATTCCCTGGAGAATCCCAGGGATGGGGGAGCCTGGTGGGCTGCCGTCTATGGGGTCTCACAGAGTTGGACATGACTGAAGTGAGCTAGCAGTTAACAGTTCTACACCTTAAAGAAAGGTGAAAGAGGTGATCCAGACATATAAAGAAAAATCTTCCCAGTGTATACATTTTTAAAGGACAGTGAAAAAAAAATCAAATTCTATTTTGATTTCGTCTTCTAAATCATGCTTGTTAATGTACGAGTTCCCATATATTTCTGTTATGCATCATATACATTCCTGTCAAGAATTTAAATTAATCCTGGCAGGGACCCTGTGAGGTAAATGTGCCTCTCATTTTGTAGTTGAGAAAACTGAGTCTAAGGGAGATCCTGTAAGACCATTAATAGCCAACTTTAATTGAATGACCACATGCTAGACAGTCATCTAAGTGTTTTATATAATTACCTCATTTAGTTCCCATATCAACACTATGAGCTAGCCATTATTATATTCCTCATTTTATAGATCAGAAAAACTGAGATCCAGAATTATAAAATCCACAGCCAGCAACTGATGGGCTGATAATTAAACCCAACCAGCCTGGCTCCAGAGCCCACAGTCCTCAGCACTGGGCATGTAACTTAGATACGTTCAGATACGGCAAGGCCTGATCTGAACCAGCGATCCTGAATGGGCTTTCCCCTTTATCAATTAGTAAGGACCCAACTGCATCATAAAGAATAAAGCAAAAGATGAAAAGATGGGAGAGCAGCAGGTCTGTCACTACCTCACTGTATGGTGGTTTAGTCTCTAAGTCGTGTCCGATTCTTGTGACACCGTGGACTGTAGCCCTCTAGGCTCCTCCGTCCATGGGATTTCCCAGGCAAGAACACTGAAGTGGGTTGCCATTTCCTTCTCCAGGGGGATCTTCCTGGCCCAGGCATCTAACCCGAGTCCCCTACACTGCAGGCATATTCGTTACTGACTGAGCTACCAGGGAAGCTGTATGGTGTGTGGTAAATAATTTCCCTTCTCTGGGCTTGTGCTTCCACATCTATTAAATTAGGAGAGTGCACTGAGGAGTCTCCTGGGGTCCCTTCTAGTTGTGGATTTTATTTCCAGCTCTGAAAGAATATATGTGTGGTGGGCAGGTAAATGTATATTAAATTACATAAACAATTTAGCTCAATGTCTGATATGGCTGAAGAGACACTTCTGAAATTTACATTCCCTGAAAAGATCTTCTTTTGAAAAACCATGATCTTAATATGCAATCAAAAAATATTTTTTATAACATGTCAACTAGATGAAAATGTAAAATAATCTCAAAGATCAAAGAATGCTAAATGTAAGTGTTTAAGAGAGTGTTATGGGGTTATATACTTAGTTCATTATTATTATTTTTAGAACTGCACAGCTGTTTTGGCAGCTTGTTTTGTGAATTCTACTTTGCAAATATAATGAGTTTTTTTTTTCCCCAAAAAACAAATTTTAGTTAATGGAGCAGATAACACATTTATTTCCTTGACATAGCTTAGCATTAAACAAGAAATGCAACAAGACTTTAGAATTTAAAATTTGAAACATGGTATTTAGCTTTTTTATTTGCTAGTTATAAGATTAAAAAATAACTCAATATTTTAATTTCTTTCCACATATTTTAATGATAGTATCCGTGATTAGAGAATATTACTGTTCAGAATTTCATTTCCTGGCATGTAAATCCTTCCTTATTTTAAAGTCAATAGTTATGTTACTGCCTCTCCAAAACAAATCTTAAGTAGCTGAGCAAAAACTTATCATATCCAGCATGCTTTAGGAAGTTACTATATGCCATATACACTGCTCTGAATGCTTTTTGCTTACTGATTTATTTAATCCTCACTACAACCCTATAATGAGGAACTATTATGAACCCATCTGACAAATGAGGAAACTGAAGTAGAAGGAGTAACTCACTCAAGGTTAATCAGTTGGTGAGTAGATGAACGAGCACATGACCCAGACTATTGATAGGGCTTTCCAGGTGGTGTTAGTGGTAAAGAACCCCCCAGCCAATGCAGGAGATGAAAGAGATGTGGGTTCGACCCCTAGGTCAGGAAGATTTCCTGAAATAGAAAATGGCAACCCATTCCAGTATCTTGCCCGGAAAATTCCATCAGCAGATGAACCTGGTGGGCTATAGTTTATGGGGGTCACAAAGAGTCAGACATGATTGAGCACACGCATACATTAATCGGTACAAAATAAAACCAATAACAAAAGAGCTAGAATATTCTAAATTTTAGTCAAAATGTTTTATGCTTAGAAGTGAAACATCAGATGAGTCTCACTTAAGGCTTGTCGGCTTGTCTTAAAAGTATAAAAATACATGACTTTTGTGAAGTTTTATTTATTTCTTAGATTCAGTTTCATTCCAAAAAGGATTTGGGAAGATCCTGCTTTCAAGAGTTTTAAATTTTTTTTTCAACTTTTAATTTAACGCACTGATTCATGAGGTCTCAGTATTCAGTTGCGTGTTTTCCTTGTATTTTCTAGTTTCTCACATTCAGTACATGTGGGCGTATTAGCTTCCTAAGGCTGCCGTAACAAACTACCACAAACTGGGCGACTTAAAACAACAGAAACTCATTGTTTCACAGTGCTGGGGACTAGAAATCTGAAATCAGTATATCTGAAGGGCCATGTTCCTTCTGAAGGTTTTAGGGAAGAATTGTCTCTTGCCTTTTGCTAACTGGGGGATTCCCCAAAATCCTTGGTGTTCCTGGGCTCACAGCCTCACACTCTATTCTCTGTCCATCTTCCTGTGGCCCAATTCCCTGTGTCTCTGCTCTCTTTTTCTTCGAAGGACAACAGATAGTGGATTTAGGGTCCACTCTAAGTCACGTACGACAGCACCTTCTTTGTTGACATTGCTGTTATGCTGGTCTTCCTTGCTGCACGTGGGCTTTCTCTAGTTGCAGTGCGTGGGGTACTCTTCGTTGCAGAGTGCGGGCCAGCTGCTGCTCACAAGCTCTGGAGCACAGGCTCAGTAGTTGTGGCCCATGGGCTTTGTTGATCTGCGGCATATGGGATCCTCCCAGACTAGGGATTGAACCCGTGTATCCTGCACTGAGAGGCAGATTCCTGTCCACTGTACCACCAGGGAAGTCCCTGAGAGTATCTTGAGATTCTCAACTAATTAGCTCTGCCATGACCCTGTTTTCCAAATAAGGTCACATTCTGAGCCTCAAGACGCACATGAATTTGGGGGACACTATTCAACTCACTACAGGAGTGAGGAGATACTGTGGTCCTGGCAATAAACTGTCATTTTGTAATGTCTCTGAGATTCTCTTGATCAAACACAGTATCCATGTAACGACTTCACAGAGATCCCCATGTCTGCCATAGGAAGCACTGTGACCTCAGCCTGAGTAATTAGCACTATATGGGGAAAACAGGTGTCAGAGATCCACGACTGGAATAGAGGGATTAGAGGTAGCCCTCTGGGTGAAATACACCAAGGACTCGCTGAAAGCATAACAAGTATGTGGCTTCAGCCCTTCCAAATCTACTCTCCATAGTCCTCAGACAATCCTGCGGTGGAAAGGCTTCAATGTTTCCAGTCCCCATACTTTCTGTAATAGCCTCCTGACAACACTGCAGAGGCTGGTATGGTAATGACTGTCTATTTGGAGATTTTATACAGTGCTGTTCCCATAAATCCCCAATAATAGGCCATTAGAAACAAAAACAACCTAAGCTCATCTCAATAGCATGACAGACAGAGCAAACTTCTATTTATTCATTTACTGTCTCTGTTTTACGAACATCAATAAGTGATATACAATACTTTTCACAAGGGGTTAATGAGTAAAATGTTTATTTTAAACTATCATGGAATTATATTTTCAACATTTATTCTTTGACCTATCACTGCTAAATATTAAAGAATAATTACCCAACTAAATCAGTAGACTGTAAGCTCCATTTATTCTCAGATTAATCCCTAATATTTAGATAAATACCTGGGATGTAGTAGGTGTTCAACACACTTTAACAGAAAGAATGAATAAATAAACTATACCTAAAGGACAAAGTGGAAAGTGCAAAATTATTAAGCTCTTAAATATAAACTATGCTATGCTATGCCAAGTCACTTCAGTCGTGTCCGACTCTGTGTGACCCCATAGACGGCAGCCCACCAGGCTCCCCCGTCCCTGGGATTCTCCAGGCAAGAACACTGGAGTGGATTGCCATTTCTTTCTCCAATGCCATGAAAGTAAAAAGAGAAAGAGAAGTCGCTCAGTCATGTCCAACTCTTAGCGACCCCATGGACTGCAGCCTACCAGGCTCCTCCATCCATGGGATTTTCCAGGCAAGAGTACTGGAGTGGGGTGCCTTCTCCATCCCATTCATTATTATAATGGATAAAAAATTTAAACTAATAGAGCTATTTTTCGTTGTGGATCCTTTTCTGTTGTGTGTCATCACTCAATATTCACCCTATGAGATGCTGTTTGAAAAATTCCTTTAAAAAGAGCTGCATTTGCTATGCCCAAATTAAACAATAAATATGTATGATATTTGTCTTTTTCTATCTGACTTCAATTAGTATGATAATTTCTACATCCATCCATTTTGCCACAAATAGTATTATGATATTACTTAAATGTGAAATCTAAAAGAATGACACCAATGAATGTATTTATGATAAGGAAATAGACTCACAGACATAGAAAACAAACATGATTATCAAAGGGGTGAAAAATAAGGCGGAGAGATAAACTGGGAATTTGGGATTAATAAATGCACACTTCTAATATATAAAATAAACAACAAAGACCTATTGTATAGTAAGGGAACTATAATAAATAGCTTGTAATAACCTTACATAGAATATCAAATATATGTCTTTTTAACAGTTGTCCTACAACTTACAATCTACATTCTCTACTATCCAAGTCCACTCTCAAATATGTACTGGCTCAGGTAGTGCATGTACCTTAGCACAGAGTATTACCAATTCCTCCTTCCATCCCTTTATAACATTGCTGTCATTTATTTCACTTATCCATAAACTATAATCATGAAATACATTGTTGTTGTTATTAATTTGAACAGATAAATGAAGAATAAGATAAAGATTTTATTTTTTCTCTATTTATTCCTTTATGTAGATCCAAATTTTTGACCATTATTTTCCGTCACTCTGAAAGTCTTCTTTTAAGTCAGGTCTACCAATAAATTAAGTCAGGTCTGACAATAAATTTCCTCAATTTTTGTTTGAGAAAATCTCTATTTGTCCTTCAAATTTGAAATATAATTTTGCTGGATATAGAGTTCCAAGTTCGTAACTTTGTTTTTCTTTAACCACTTTAAATATCTTACTCCATTCTCTTCTTGCTTACATATTTTCTGAAGATAACTCTGATGTAATTATTTTACTTTTTATGCCATAGATAAGGTGTTCTTCCAACTTTCTCTAGATTCTTTCAAGAAAGCCTCTTTTTCTTTGATTTTCTGCAGTTTGAATAGACATGTCTTGATGTAGACTTTCTAGCATTTTTCTGCTTAGTGTTTTCTGAACTTCTAGATCTGTGGTTTGGTGCCTGTCATTAATTTTGGGAAATTCTCAGACATTATTGCTTCAAATATTTCTTCTGTTCCATTTGTTCTATCTTCTCATTCTGGCATTCCCTTTACATATAAGTTATATCTTTTGTAATTGTCCCACAGTTCTTGGATACTCTATTCAGGGTTTATTTCTCCTTGATGCGAAGAGCTGACGCATTTGAGAAGACCCTGATGCTAGGAAAAGACTCTGATGCTGGGAGGGATTGGGGGCAGGAGGAGAAGGGGACGACAGAGGATGAGATGGCTGGATGGCATCACTGACTCGATGGACGTGAGTCTGGGTGAACTCCGGGAGTTGGTGATGGACAGGGAGGCCTGGTGTGCTGCGATTCATGGGGTCGCAAAGAGTCGGACACGACTGAGCGACTGAACTGAACTGAACTGAACTGATGCTAGGAAAGACTGAAGGCAGAAGAAGGGGACGACGGAGGATGAGATGGTTGGATAGCGTCACTGACTCAACAGACATGAGTTTGGGTAAACTCCGGGAGTTGGTGATGGACAGGGAGGCCTGGCGTGCTGCAGTCCATGGGGTCGCAAAGAGTTGGACATGACTGAGCGTCTGAACTGATCTGATTTTTCAGTTTGAGGAATCTTTATTAACATGTAGCCAATCTCCTTCATTCTTTCCCTAGACATGTCCAGTCTCTACTGAGTTCATCAAGGCACTCTTCATTTCTGTTAGAGGTTTATTTTTTCCCTAGCATTTCCTCTTGATCTTTTTCCAATATTTTTGGTTATGTTACGCATCTGTTCTTCCATGCTGTCCACTTTTTACACTAGAATCCTACATACTAATAATACTTATGTTAAGATTCTAGCTTGATAATTCCCAAATCTCTGCCATATCTGAGTCAGTTTCTGATGCTTGGTTTGTCTCCTTTATGATTTTTTAGCCTTAAGCACGCCTTGTAATTTTTGTCAAAAGCCAGGCATGATATAGCAGGTAAAAGGAGCAGGTCTTTAGTGTGTAGTTTTATATTATTTGGCTGAGAGTTAGATATGCTCAGTCTCCAGCAATTCATCAATTACCCTTCAAGCATCCTTACCAGCTGTAGCTTCTACTCCTAGTAAGATCTGATTGTATTTTTCTGTCTTCCCAGTTTTTAGCTGGTGGTTTGCCCTCTGATCTCAATTCTCTGATAGATCTAAGGAGAGCTAATGATTTTCTATTTGTTTAACTTTTTTTTCTTGTTGAGAGGATGGAAGTGATGACTTCAAGCTCTCTACATGCAGAACCAGAAACCAGAAGTCAGCAGTTCATTTTTCACTGGTCATCCCATACAATTTTTGTATTTTTTTTTCCATTTATATGTATTGCTCCTTTTGCCGGAATGCCCTTCCTCCTTTTCATAGAAAAATAAGAGCCCCAGCACTTCTCATTAATCATTCATGTATTATTCCACTCTGACATCTTCACTAAGGAGATTTATGCACAACAAAACAAACTGTGTTCTCATACAACTAGGTACATAGGATGACTGCATCACTTGCCACACTATATTATTTTTACATTATTTACAACATTATCTACGATATAGGCACACACTGTGAGCAGTGACTACAATCTATAGTACGCTTAGAATTAAATATGAATAAATAATTTACTTCTTTATGGATTCCCAGTCTCTCAGGTCTGGCTTTGATTCACTTGATACTTGCGTTCATCATGAGCTAGGTTAGATTGCCACTAAGATATTATTTTATAAGCCTGAAACCCTGTGATTCAGTCTTACTTCTCACATAAAGGCTACAGAAAGTTAGTAAGATGGTTCCAGAGAATAATGCAAATTAGTAACATATACTCATGAGAGCCTGAACATTGATTACTGCTACCCAGTGTTTATTAAATTTCCTATTAAGGTTAAAAAGAGTTTGCAGATGACACAAACTTTGCTACCACATTAATGCAGGTTAACATCACTAACCTTGGCATTTTCAGTGGTTCCTCCCTTAGAAGGTTTGGACTAATTTTCTCTTGTAATAAATCTATATATAAACCAGACAGCTCTGAACCAATGCTTATCTAGCTTGGACATGAAACAAAAGTCTCTGTCTGAAGATTGGTTTCCTTGCTGATGGTGACAGGAAGATACTTACCTAAATAGTTACCAAGGTACACATGCAACTAAACTGTTACCTTGGAAAAGCAAAATATTTCCAACTTTGCAACCGTAACTTCTAATCCTTAATTACCACAAGGATTACATATCAGAATCATATTCTGGCATGTTAAATATGGAAGAATCCTGAGACATTTTCCGATCCTATTCTCTCATTTTATCAAGTAGGGAGTTTATTGCTTTTATTGGGAAATATACCAAAGCCTAAAAAGGGAAACTAGAATTTATGGCCCATAGAAGCAGAAATATTGGTACAGTATTTCTACAAAATCTCCAGAGTCTAGAGCAGTGACTGATATAAAATAAGTATTCCATAAGTATTAGCTGAATAAAAGTGAAAGGACTTCTCAAAGTTCCAGTATAAATTAGAAGCTAAATTGGGAACAGAGCAAGGTCCTTGATGCCAAACAGGTGACATTTCAATCACATGATGCTTTTTCCCAGCAAATTCTACCTCTTTATGGTTATTCTACATATGTTGGAAGATGGATATACTAGAGAACCAAAGCACCAAAATAAGAAATAATGCTTCCCAATTTAGGATTAAGCTATATATAAAAGTTTATCATAAACTGTACAATATCTAGTATGGTTCTAAAATGCTAAATTATTGTCAGAAATAAGTTATTTTGCTGCACATGAGAAGGATATATATGTTTCCCTTCATATAATTAGACTGTTTATATGAATAATAACACATTTAAACAAAAATTCAAACTGTAAGTGTAAAACCCTCCTAATTTCTAACTCACGGAAGGTATTAGACAAAAGCTAATAACTATTAAAGATTTATCTTTGTTTAAAGTCAAATTTCATTTTATAGCAATTTACAACACTATAAAAAAATCATCATCTAGAATATTCCAGCTCAGTTACCCTTAAAATTTGGTATACTCATGTGTTTTTTGTAAGTAATTATGTATTTATTTATCACTGCACTTATTTATAAATAACTCAAATTTATTTATGTGTGATTGGGTCTTCTCTTGCGGAACACAGGCCCTTGAGCGTGCAGGCTTCAGCAGTTGTGGTGCATGGGCTTAGTTGCCCCACAGCATGTGGATTCTTCCTGGATCAGGGATTGAACTCATGTCCTCTACATTGGTAGGTGGATTCTTAACCACGGAACCACCAGGGAAGTCCTATTCATGTTTTTAAAATTAATTTTTGTTGGAGTATAGTTGCTTTACAATGTTCTGTCAGTTACTTTACAGCAAAATCAATCAGCCATACGTATACATATACCCTCTCTCTTTTGGACTTCCTTCCCATTCAGATAACCACAGTGCATCACAGGGCTCTAAACGAGATTGGATTGTGGAGGGAAAGCACAGAGACACGTACAGCTTAACTTCTGCGCACGCGCTAAGAAGGAAGAAGCACGATTCTATTCACTGCCTGATTCATGCAGACTAAGGCTCCTCCTTCTCTTCCCATCCCATGTGACCAACACCTCTGAAACAGAGTCTGGCATCTCTATCTGACGCACAGACAGGGGCCAGCCATTCTTTCTTTCATCCCTGCTCTGCCAGAGAACCTCTATGTAGCTGAGTGATAAAGAGCACTTGGAAGTACTTTACTGACGCATCTCTGTTCACAGGTAGGCTCTAATTGTAAGGTCTATATTCAGAGACCCAGAAATAACTCCACACCTTTGTCTGAAGCCAACACTGATTTCTGCTTTGCAGCTTTTTCAACCACTAGGCACTGGCCATCACTAATAATGAAAATGATAATTTGGTCTTCCTCTGTGCTGTGGTCTTTCATTTTCTACTGGTCAGAATCCGGAAAAGAGGCATCAGTAATCAAGACCCAAACTTCAACATTCTTTCTAAATTAGAAAGTTCTTGATGGCAAGAAGTTATGAAGTACTTGCCTTTTACATTTGATGCTATCTTGATGACCATGTGGTACCTTACACATCATGGATGATTAGTTAGTATTGCTAAATGGACATCTGGTTATTCAAACACTTTGAAATCTTTGCTGAAACATTCTTCGATTACAGTTGAGTTATCCCCTACCCTGTCCTTCAAATAATCTTTACACCAGAAATTCCCAAAACAATCATTTAAAGAATAGTATTAGCTTTATAATTTGGCTCCCCAATAATATGAGTCTCTAGGTAGCTGCAGGGAGGAAGATTAGAAAGAAGAACAAAAATGTATAAATCTGTTTGAATTTTTGAGAATCAGGCCATACTGTAGAACTGCCTTTTGTCTAATATTCCACAGGGAGAGAGTAATGTTTGTCATGACTCTCATGGCAGATCAATATAGTTGAGAGTAAAAAGAACAAAACTCCAAATCTCATGTTCTCAATAACTCAGAAAACATTCAACTCTGGACAGACTATTGTAATATATTGGTTTTCAAAGAGTTATAGAATCACTGGGCTAGAAGTCTTAAATTGAGTTCTTGAAACCGCTTAGAAAACAACTGGAGAAGCTAGACCTTTGACTCATTGGTCCTGGTTATGCAGAGAGCTCTGGATTCCCACCAGATTGGTGATGACTCTGGGCTGTATATGCTACTGGGACTCAACAAGCTGGATGGACTGCCTAAGGGCTACCTCAGTTAGGCTTCCCAGGTGGTGCTAGTGGTAAAGAACCCGGCTGCCAATTCAGGGGACGTAAGAGACCCAAGTTCAATCCCTAGGTCAGGAAGATCCCCTGGAGGAGGGCACAGCAACCTGCTCCAGTATTCTTGCCTGGAGAATTCCATAGACAGAGGAGCCTGGTGGGCTGCAGTCCATAGGGTCGCACACTGGCAGACACGACTGAAGTGATTTACATGATGAGTGAGTAGGGATGAGTGAGTAATCTATATTCAAAGACAGATTACAGTATAAACATACAATAACCTGCCCCCACAACGTGTGTTTTAAGATGACCTGGAAAACAAAGGAGTTGTTTAAGCCTTGAATTATGATTTGGAAAAAAAAAAAGTGCTACTTCCGTTAGTTCTCACTGCCCTTGGTGTATGCGCGTGCTCAGTTGTTCAGCCATATCCACTCTTTGTGACCCCCGGACAGTAGCTCGCCAGGCCCCTCTGTCCATGGGATTTTCCCAGCAAGAATACTGGAATGGGTTGCCATCTCCTCCTCCAGGGGAGTAGGTCAGGAATTAATTCCTATGAGGCTGGAATTATCTTCATTTTACAGATCAGCTATCTGAGACAAAGAAATAGAGGAATTGCCCGTAATCATATAATTCATAATGAGACAAGTCAGTATGAAAATTCAAGCTTCCTGGCTCCAAATCTAGGGCTCTTTTCACTACAATCACAAATCTCTTACTGTCAAGAATTACTTTCTAGATCAATGAATTATGAAGTATATCAACTCATCATAGACAACAAGCAATATAAGTAAATGAAGTATCATTAGATGTAATGCATTACTGTTTCTGTTCAAACGGCTTATGTAAATAAATAAAATAAATATTTCTCTAAGAATCAAATCATATGAGTGTAGTTTTGTTACTGGGTTTTTTTTTTTTTTTCTTTCATTATAAACTGAAATTCTTTTAAATTCTGCAGATCTGGCTTCATTTCCTACCCCCTATAATAAAAGCTGAAATGTACCAAAACCTGATTATAATTTTAGTTTTGATGTTCATGCTGTGAACCACCTTTTAGTTCAGACCAGCATAATTATTTTTATGGATACCCTTAGTAATTTAAAATTCTTGCATGAAGCAAATAAAATGCTACCTCTTTGTAAATACATCCTGTTGTGAGATTATTTAAGTAAGATTCTAGATGATTTCAAGGTTATATTGTTTTAAGTGGAAATAACCAGAGACAATCAAGCCAAATAAGTGCACTTATTCACTCTGACAATAAATGTTTGAGTATCTAGTATGTGCTTGCTGTTGTTGTTCAATCACTAAGTTGTGTCCAACTCTTTGCAACCCCATGGACTGCAGCATACCAGGCTCCTCTGTCCTCACTATCTCTTGGAATTTGCCCAAATTCATGTCCATTGAGTCAATGATGCCATCCAACTATCTCATCCTCTGTTGCTCCTTTCTCCTCCTGTTCTTAACATTTCCCAGTATCAGGGTAATTTCCAATGAGTCAGCTCTCCACATCAGGTGACCAACGTCTTGGAGCTTCAGCCTCAGCATCAGTCCTTCCAATGAATAATCAGGGTTGATTTCCTTTAGGATTGACTGGATTGATCTCCTTGCTGTCCAAGGGACTCTCATGAGTCTTCTCCAGCACCACAATTCGAAAGCATCAATTATTTGGCACTCAGCCAACTCTCACAGCCATACATGACTACTGAAAAGACCATAGCTTTCACTATACAGACCTATCTGCTAGAGACAGAGAAATGAACATAACCTGGGGCCTGTCCCTGAAGAGAGCAGCTTAGGAGAGGAGAATATATATTCAATTAAACCAAAGTGTATCCTAGTCCCTGATATAAGCACAGAATGTCTGACAGAGGCAGCCATTAATTCTGCTAAAGCAAGTGAAGATTTCAAAAAAGAGTGGTAATTTAACCAAGTCTTGAAGTAAGAGATGCTTTTGGTACATTATAAACTTAAAGAAGCTGAGGAGAAAAAGGATTAATCCCAATGCTCTAAATGCTATGTTATCAGATGTCTGGCTGTATCTTCCATCTTATGTGTTGCTGGCATCCATCAGAGAGAAGTGAATTTTGTAATGCAATTATTAGAATTCTTTTTTTCTTTAATATGTAGCTTCCTTCAGGTTTTTGCCAAATCATGAAACCCTCCAAGTCAAATATGCATCAATGGTAGACTGGAAGGGTTTGGAAGAGTTTCCATTCACAGTTACTAGTGCTGAGCACTGTGGTGTTATTGAATTACAGAGGATTTAAAACACCCAGAAATCTTTTCTTCTTTTTGCAGTTACTCAGAGTGATCTACAGTCTGGCTGAATTGATTGATTTCTGGAATCATGACCAGAGTTTTGGTTGTTGTAGTTAGGTGGGGATATTAATACAGAGGTTTCCATCAAGGAATTTTTTTTTTAAGTGGACCATTTTTAAAGTCTTTATTGAATTTGTTACAATATTGTTTCTGTTTTATGTTTTGATTTTTTTAGCTCCCCAAACAGGGATTGAACCCATACTCCCTGCATTAGAAGGTGAATTCCTAACCACTGGACTGCCACGGAAATCCCAAGGAATTTTTAGAGTCCTCAAAAATGCACATATGAGAGGATGGGATGGACATATGCATAAAGTCAAGTGAAAAAAGAGTTCATTTCATTAATTGCAATAATTTGTATTTTAAAAACTTAAGATAATTTTATTTTTGTTTTGAATGTGCTCCTGATATTGATTATTTTTTTGGCCAAATTGTCTTTATTTCATCACTAAATGATCAAAAATTACAATCATTCTACAAGAGTAGAGGAGGGCATTGGTTACTTCTTATTAAAATTTCAAGGCATATACATTTGCTTCTGAGCCGTATTGCCCACCTGTAATGTATAGAAATATTACTGCTTATTGAAACAATGACTTCCCTATAGCTCAGACAGTAAAGAATCTGCCTGCAATGTAGGAAACCCAGGTTCGATCCCTGGGTTGGGAAGATCCACTAGAGAAGGGAATGGCAATCCACTCCAGTATTTTTGCCTGAACAATCCCATGGACAGAAGAGCCTGGTGGGCTACAGTCCAAAGCGTCGCAAAGAGTCAGAAACAACTGAGCAACTAACACTACTAAGCATTATGATATGTAAGTCAGTTCTGTTGTGCAAAACACTATCATCTATACTAAACTTTCAAAATATTTTCTTTAGAATTTACTTTCCATCTGATTCTAAATGATGAGACCATCTACAAAAAAAAAAGACACTAATGTAGAAAATTAATGGTCAAACATAAACGGAGTTCTGTGAATTACTCAGAAAAATTAGAGACTCAGGAATGTAAAAATAAAATCTATTATTTGGCTATCCTAGACTTTTTCCTCCAAGTAATTTCAATACTGCCAATCACCCCATCTGTATCTCTTTGCTTAACTTTCAAAGTTTAGACCTAATCATATACCTTGCCATTATACTTTAAACATTCCTTGATTCCCTGATTCCCTTAGTCTTATTTCCTTTACTTTCATCTATACTGAACAACTAAGTACTAAATATATATTATCTCCTTTTCCAGTTGCATTCTCCTTTTACATATTTTCTTCCCAAATAAATCAAGGAGGAATGGTGTCCTGAATTTTTTTTTTTTTTTGGTACCACCATTCTTGCCTGGAGAATCCCAGGGACGGGGAGCCTGGGTGGGCTGCCGTCTATGGGGTCACATAGAGTCAGACATGACTGAAGCAACTTAGCAGCAGCAGCAGCGGGATAATCCCTAACACAATACTAACTAAGTACAGAGCTTTGTTTAGAGACAGAAGTTAATAATCTGTAAAATTCAACTTATTGTTTTAATGTGCTTAGTTATCTGGTCTGTTGCATCAAAGAGGATTAGAAGCAGCAACTATGAGAAAGGCTCTGAAAGCTAACACAAGTGAGAAGAGATGACATGGGGAAAGCTACCCAAGGTAGTAAAACCACTCAGCCCAAAGAGACTGGTGTCACTGAGTGGAAGGGCAAATAAATGCAAGGCCGGAAAAGTCCTTAAGAATGTACCCGAAAAAAGCAATATATACAGCTAGATTTCAACAGCTTTGCATTTAATATTTACAACGTGCCAAAAACTACACTAGAACCTGAGTTTACAGACATGATGCTTGGATCATTTGCTTTTGAGACACTATCTTTTGATATTAGTGGAAAGAGACATGATACTATTTTCAAAACAAACCAGTGAGTGCTGTGATAGATGTAAGCATCTTAAAGGATGCATATCAAAGATACTTCCTTAGCTGTTTAAAAAGGCATTATCACCCCCCTAAAAAGTTAAAGAAAGACCTTTTAGATGAAGATTTTGCCAAAACTGCTTCAGGATTGGGGGGTGTTAATTACAGAAATAACTTTAGGTAGACGTGACAACTTTTCAAGCAAAATGCAGGTCTTGAAAAATAAATTTGTGAATGGCAATACTACTCTGTGAGAAAATGATCCATCATTCACAAAATACATACAATTACGTAAAAATATTCACAGCAAGGAATCAGAGCAATTTATGGCAATTAATGCAGATTATGCTTAGTTATCAAGAAATATTATCAAAGCCAAAGCACTATAATATAAGCCATTTGGGTGTCATTTAAGAGAAAGACAAAGCAGAGAATCTATTCCCCCAAGGGATACATGAATCTTCCTTTAAGAATGAGATTTATGCCTATGATTAAAAAAAACTCCACTAAATTATAGTATAAACTTTGTTATAGATAATATCTAGATTAAATTTATGTTCAAAACCCAAATGATACTTACTTTAATTGATGCTTCTGCATTTTCAACAAAAAGCCTGAAATCTCTTTTCAGCCATCTTGTTTCTTGAATCATCAATTGTAGAGTTTTCATAATTAGAATTCTGGCTATGATAGACATACTTCAGCAAGTAGAGCTCAAACACCCCTTTTAGTCATGAGCTGTCAATAACCAACAGACAGTTAACTGTTACAGTTATTAACAGCTGTCAATAACTAGACAGAACCTTCAGGTAATGAGTCTATCTCAGAACTAGCTTGGGTTGGTTACCAAGGCACATGGACTATTTTTTAAAATTCACTTTTCTATTTGGGATTGCACTTTAAAGACTGAATGCAAACCATATACACTCAAAATATAATCACTCTCTTTGCATTTTAAATGTCTTCAACCTCATAGCTTTCATGTGTACTATGTCTTGTATGCTAAGCTTTGTATCAATCAAGAACTACCAATTTTGATGTCAAAAAAGACTTTATGTCACAGTGCCTGTGCTTTCTCAGCTAAAATTGAAGTTATTCACCAATACTCATGCCTATTAGCACCAGTACTTTTTTTCAAGAAACTGGGTGACTGTCAGGAAAAATACTGATAATCATTCAATAAACTGAAGGTTACATTTTTAATGATTTGCTCAGCCTCAGTCTACATTGAAAATTGATTTTAAGAGCAGCTAAACATTTGCACAGAGTCGGACACGACTGAAGCGACTTAGCAGCAGCAGCAGCAAACATTGTTCGTTCATTTAACAATTATTTAAGGTACACCTATTGTGCCAGGTCCACTCTAAGTTTTAGGACACAGGAACAAATAAGACAGACAAGTTCTTGATATCCTAGAGTTTATATTCTACTAGAGTAGTCAATCAGTACCTAGATAAACGCATAAATGACTTCAGACAGTGACAAGTGATATAAAAGAAAAACAAAATAGGCAATGTGACGGATGATTGGGAAAGACAAGAAAGCATCTTCCAGCTTTTGTGCCAAAAAGAAAGATAAGAAGAATAACAAGAAGGGAGCAGTCATTGTGAAATATGGAGGGAAATAAACAAAAAGACCAAGAGGATACAAATAGACAAAGAACATTAAGTCAACACATGTGAGGAACAAACTGAGATCTTGCTGGCTATACAGAGAGCTAGCCGGCTCCAGCCTGCAGAAAGAGATGGGTGAGCCAAGAGTAGGACTGTGGATTCCTTTGCTTATTTTTTGCATTATGTGAATTAGCCACTTTAAAACCTCTGTTTAATAACTATAAAATTGGGGCATGTGTGCATGCTGGGGTAATCACACCTAATTCCTAAACCTCTGGTTAATATTAATTAGTGTAAATAAGGTACTTGGCACATATTAGATGTTCAATAAATGTCAGTGCCCTCTTCGCCAGGGAAGTAAACAGATTTACCCAGTGGGGATTAAAAAGAGACATCAGATACAATTATAATAACACTTATTTTATAACGCAGCTGACCACGCCTCATTCAACCTTCCAATAATCCCACAGAATAGGTTTTATCTTCCTGTTATGAATGAGAAAACTGAAACTCAAACAGTTTGACTGATATTTGCAAATTAACTCTGGATGTTTTGAGCTTAGATTTGGACCCAGGTCTCTTACAAGACCTGTGGTTGCACTGCACTTCTTACTAATAATATCTATACATTTGATTAGCCCATCAAAATGGCTTCAGATAAAAAGTTAAGGGCTTTTAATAAAATAGTGAAAGAAAGGGAAGTTGTGGGAGTTATATGTGTCTACAGAGGACAACTCTTAGGAGCAATGCGATCAAGAGCAAGTCATTTTAAGCTAGATAAGCCCAGCTCTGCAGCATACCATTTATTAGCCATGCAACCTAAATAAATTTCTTTTCTTTTCAGAAATCTAGGTTCTCATCCAGTAATAGTAATCTGGAATTAACAACAATATTTACAGCATCATAATGTGTTAATAATTTGACGAAATACTGCATGCAAAACACCTAACATACTATGTGGCAAATGGCAAGCATTCAATAATTAGTAGCCGTAGTCAATAGAAAGGCACTTCTCATTTACTAAAAGATTTCACCAATCTATAACTGGCAATTTAAAAAAGACTGTCATTTCATAATATAACCAAATATCACAAATGATTTCTCATTTTTGCATGGTAATACTATCTTCATGAAAAAAGTACACATATTCAAGCTAAATAATATGCTCTCTTTTTTTTTTATTTTTTGCATTAAGATTTCTAGTCTGTGGAACTAGTGGTAAAGAATTCGCCTGCTAATGAAGGAGATGCAAGAGACATGGGTTCGATCCGAGTTGGGAAGATCCCCTGAAGAAGGAAATGGCAACCCACTCCAGTAGTATTGCCTGGAAAATCCCATGGACAGAGGAACCTGGTGTGCTACAGTCTGTGGGGTCACAAACAGTCGACACGACTACACATGTACACTATCAACACACAGAAGGAGTCAGAGACTATACAGATTTGTGGAACTATATAGAAGCCTGGACCTGTGAAACTCACCACTGCTTCTGCTGCTGCTGCCCAACATCCAGCATCAAAAGGTTAACTGTGATACTCTGGGGTTCATACTACATGAATTGAGGAGTCCCTTAGAAGAGTTACTAATCTTACAAAAGGGATTTCTTGATTATGTATAAGACTTTGGGACAGAATGGGCATTTTGTGACAGAGGATTTGGACCTCAATTCTGAATAGCCTGCAAAAATTATTAGAAGCCTTTATTTTGTAACATACCCTAATTTACTGATCATTAGAGCACTCAAACCATATCACCATTATCTACAGGTAGCATATCTTAGGACTTCTAGAGGCCTCAGAGCCATCACCTCATTTGAACCTCATGACAACCCAATGAGGTGGCACACTGAAGATTAGAATTCCTATTTTATAGACTAGGAAGCAGAGGCTCACAGAGAACTGATTTGCCCAAGCTCCACTGCTAGTAAGCAGCAGGATCAAGACTTGGCCTCTGAGATCCCCACCACATCATAACATCAAGATACAAGATATGTATCTTTTCATGTGATAAGCTGGAAAATTCCATTTTCTATAAAGGACAGGTTCTTATGCTGTATTTTAGTAAAGTGACTCTTTGTTCAAAAATAAAAATGCCCTCCCCTAGTTATATACAGATCATGGTTTAAAATCTGAGAGGCTTAGAATCAGCTCTGCTCTTGTAAGCTATAGTTTTGATTTACCCCCCACACACACACATGACATAGATCTATACATATCTATACATACATGCATATACACGTGTATCCATTTATCTACCATCTAGCCTACATATACTGCGTGTCTACTACATTGTGTGTCTGTGCGCTCAGTCATGTCTGGCTCTTTGTGACCCCATGGACTGTAGCCCTCCAGGCTCCTCTGTCCATGAGATTTCCCAGGCAATACCAGAGTGGGTTGCCATTTAATCCTCCAGAGGATCTTCCCAATCCAGGGATCAAATTTGCATGTCCTGCGGATCCTGCACTGGCAGGCGAATTGTTTACCACTGAGCAACCTGGGAAGCCCACCCTGTCTTTATCCCTTGCTTATGAAATAGCACTAAATTACCATCTCCCCAGTTCATGGACTATACATTACTGATATATGAATAAACGACTTTTTCTACGGTCATCTGGTGGTTTAATACTCATTGACAAGTAGAATTTGGGGGTATTAAAAATATACAAATATATAAAATTTTTAATTTAAATAATTTAAATATCAATTTATTAATTACTCTATGGACATAAGAGTTTGGGATTCTTGTGGGCATTACTATTTTTTAATTAGCATTATAGCCAGAGAAGTGTTCTAGGATATTTTCCCACAAATCTGACTTTTTTTTTTCAAATGAATACTTTGGTTTACTGATATAGCTCAAAAGGTGTATATGTTGCTGCTGCTGCTGCTAAGTCACTTCAGTCATGTCCGACTCTGTGCGACCCCAGAGACGGCAGCCCACCAGGCTCCGCCGTCCCTGGGATTCTCCAGGCAAGAACACTGGAGTGGGTTGCCATTTCCTTCTCCAATGCATGAAAGTGAACAGTGAAAGTGAAGTTGCTCAGTCGTGTCCGACTCTTAGCGACCCCATGGACTGCAGCCCACCAGGCTTCTCAGTCCATGGGATTTTCCAGGCAAGAGTACTGGAGTGGGTTGCCATTGCCTTCTCCAAAAGGTGTATATAAATAGGTATAATTGTGAGAAACCTATGGAAATAAGTAGGGAAAATAATGATATAAAAACAAATTAGCCATAGAAATATTGATACATTCTTTCCAAGTTTCAAGACAAAATACTAAATGATCTAACCTCCAACAATAAACTCCTAGAGGAACAGATTGTGAATCTCAATTAAAAGGAAAAAAAGTATTTTCCCAAAGTCCTCATAAAAGCAAAGTGTGCTATAGTTGACAATATTTGTATCAAATTAGCATTGGAACCATGTGTCTTAACCCAATTCAAAATACCATTTAAGTGGAAATAGAAAAGCAATGGATAACGATTTCACAGTCAAAGCTCAAAATATGTGCAGTGGCAGCCAATCAAAATATGAAAATGGCTAAATTCACGCCAAATTTTGGTTATACCCACACTAAGTTTAAAACCACTCACTATCTTTGCTCAGAATCAGAAATTTGTTCAGCATGACAGAAATCACTTTCTAAGGGCCTATTTTATTCACATATTGACCCAAGTAGTCATCACTAAGCCAGTTATTTTCTTTTCAAATGTGTAGTAGCTTTGTGTTGGGCACAGTATCAAGAATAGGAGCAGATATTTTTCTCAGTGTTCACAGACCCGTCTGGCATCATATAGTCACAGACATAAGACAATATGTTTCACCAAGTCAGCATCCAAAAGAAATTAATAACATAGGAATATTACAGGAAAAAAAATCATTTTTTAAAATATCTATACAATTGCCTTAAATATCTAAAGTACTGAAATAAATATGGGAAAATATTTTAAAGATCTATACAGTTTCAATCAACTTCTCTTTGTCTATCTAAATATATATACATATGTTCATGTGTATGTATATGTACATATATACATGCATATAGACACACACACTAGCTGAACAACTCACTTCTTAAGAGGTGATTTTGATCAGAAGTCTCTCAAAATTTCATTTAGATTTCCTCCACTGACAGATGAAAAAAAGAGATAAAAGTGGAGGGGAAAACATTTTATTTAAGTCAATCAAAGTTTTCTCTGGTTAATCTAATTCTATGCCCTTGTGATGTTTTCTGAAGGAAAAATAAAGGCAGTGTGGGGAAGAAAAAAAACTTTTTCCCTTGGGAAATAAAATAAAATTATATGAAACATTACTTGCTACAATTTTTGAACAGAAAAGAAAATGAAATGTAAGTGTCTAGGGATTTCCAGTCCTCTCTCCACTGCTAAATTCTAACCTAATTTAAAAGGGCTTTCTAAAATAAAAAGTAACACATCTTTCCATCTCTGCATTCCCACATCCTCAATGCCAATCTGATTTAGGGGTTATGGTACTATTTTGATTTGCAACCAGTTTGAGATCTCCTGAATCTAAAAGAAGTGCCAAATTCAGTTGAGTAAAACGCCACTAAACTGGAATTCTCAGAGTGCCATATGCTGGATTGCTATTTACAATTTAATTAAAGATTTGGAGGGGTTTTTTTTAATACCTTTCAAAGTCTACTTCTTCTTTTGTGGGCATTTTTCTAATACGTAATTAGTATCCCCCTGCCTTTTCATCCATTCCAGATTGCTTTGTCTAGCTCTCACACCCTGTTACTGCTGACACTCTTTCCTCTTTATGTGTAGCTTCCTGTCTCCCTAGACCAAGAAACAGAACAATCTGGGTTGAAAGAGGTATAGATATCAGGTCATATGAAAACAGAAAAAAACCGTTCACTTGTTAAGTATTAAAGTACAAAACATTTCATACTAAGACACAGTAATTTCGCTTTTGAATAGTTAGGCTATTTTTTGTTGTTTGCTTTTTCTTTTCTTTTTCCCTTTTTTTATTTTTTGCTTTCTTCCTGGTTTTTCAATATATTTGTTTGGAGAGAGTACTAGCTGGAGCAGTAAACATATGTAAATATTAAATAAAAGAATAAGATAAGAAACAGTAATATTCCAAGTGAATCAGGTCAAAGGAACCTTAATTGGATTCCTTTGAGAGTTCTTTTGGGCATATAGAATAAAGGAGTTGTGAAAAGTCTTTGGTTTCCTGGGACATAGATCCTCAAAACATAGCCCATAAGACTCTGTCTTCAAATAATACCATAGGAATCCAGCAGAACCCAACAAAAACTAGGGGTCTATGCAGATGTCAGTACACGGTGTCAAGGAACACAAAATGATGGGGATTTGCAGTACAGAGTTACCCAGAGAAGGGTGCCATAAATCCTACCATGCTCCTGTACTGTCTTGCCAGCTCTCACTTTCTCTCTCTGGCTTACAAGGCAAATCTATCCAAGAGAACCCTGCCTAGAGCCTTCTGGCCACGCATGACATTCTTTGGCCTGGATCAGTGGCAGAGCTGGAACCAGAAATCAGATTTCCTCACTCCTGGTTCACTTATCTATCCACTACAAAACAAGGTGAATGTTTTATTAACATTTATGTTAGTAGATCATCATGACCTTTGAAAACCTTTTGGCCTCAACTGTATACCAGACATCTCCAGGCCTCACTCAGCTATAATCACTGCCTTATGACTGTACAGATTTTGGATGCCATCTCCTGTAGAACAGATTAGACCTCAAAAAAGGAAAATATGTTAAACTTAAGAAGAATTCAAAGACAGGACATCCAAATATGCATGGATCAGATTAAGGTCTGTATTTCTCTCCTGATATTCTGTTCAACTAGAGGAACCAATTGTAATCACAGTAGGAACATTATTGATTAGACACCAATAAAATGTTTAAATAGAGAACTACAGCAAAATACAACAATCCAGAATGTCTGCTTTGATGAAATGCTTTTCAAGGTAAATTTAGACTTGTTCTTTAAATAATAGTTGATCTCATATCAAATCATTTCACCCCTGAAATATTGTCAGAATCAAGAGTTTATACAGACACTATTTTTATCACAAACATTCCCATACTTGACAGCTATTCCAAAACAAGTCTGGTTATAAAAATACTGCAATACAAATATTTCATATTACCTTTAAGCTGGATCTTCCAAAATTGTCATGATTTAATGAGGAAAATCTCAAAATAGCTTAATATTTATTTTTAAGTTTCATAGATTATTTAGCCCTTTATAAAGAACATTATTATGCCTTCATAATGGATGAAATAATTGCTTTTTACAAATCAAGCACATACAAGTAATCTATATTTTTGTAGGAAACTTTTACAATCCCTTAAGAAATTTTATGCAAATTTGACACTTTCAAATTTGAAATCGAAAGAAAAAATCTTTAAAGTACCAGCCTTACATTTCCGAAGAGAACATGATGGAGTACTGGAGTGGTACAATCTAATTTTCTTATCTTATCTGCACTGATATCATTATTCCTAAATACCTTCAGCCCAAGCCCAGGCTTACACACAGGTTTACACAGAGAATAACATCCAGGTAGTCAGCAAAATGTTCCAAAATGAGATAGCCTAACTTCTTTCAAACTGCTTTGTGCAAGTTCAATTATCTAGGCTTCCTTTGGCACAACAAAGATATTGCTCATCTTTCACTGTCCCTTCTACCAGCACCCATTATCAAGAATAAGTACACTACTAAACTCGAAGTATAGGTGTGCCTGCTTCCAAGAACAAATAAATAAAGAAGAAAGAAGAAAACCTATTTGGTTAGAATTCTCCAGCAATCTGAGTCATAGTCCACAAATGGGAAAGCTTCATTCAGTTTTCTGAAAATATGCTAAAACAAAAAGTTTTTTAAGAAAGAAAAAACAGTATTCTGAATTGCTTCCCTGTTTGAAGAGGGAAGAGAAGAAGTGTATTCTCTGGTAATTGAAACTCCAAGACCACATTCCATCTTGTTCAATGCAGATTTCTTGACTGGCATCACAAGTAGTGCTGCAATGTAATTATTTTTAATTGCCAATTCACATATCTAAAGCAAAGGAAGTATGAGGCTCCCCAGAGGTACTGTTCTACAGCAGGAATTTAATACATCAATGCAGGCTTTAGCAAACAGGGGCTTTTGTCAACATTTCACTGGCACATCACCCAAAGTATAACAACACCACTTAGAATTTATATAAGCCTTTCATTTGCAAATTACTTTACAATAATTAATCCTCAGAATATTCAATTGAGGAGGGGTAAGGGAAGGAGAAATAGATTATAAAACAGAAGATTTCAAGCAAGAAATGGTCTGGATAAGCCCCAAAAGGAGCTATTCTGAGATCAAAATAGAATCTCTACCATCCCCCAGATCAGCAGTCCTGTTTTGATATAATTCATATGTCTAATATTTTTTAGGCTCTGATAGCAGAGTCACACTGTTTTCTTTATGCTCATTGTATTTCTCAAAAGTTCACTTCTATACTTCAAAGACTGTTAAATTTTTAACAGTTGCAGATTTTTTTTTCTATACATTCTCAAAATGGTAGCATTCCGGCTTCCCAGATATATATTCTTTAACACAGAAAGGATATTTATATGTGTTATTATAACTTAGCCCATCCATGCCAGGCAGCAGATAAAAGTTCACCACACATGTACACCCAAGCCTGAAGAGAGCACATGGCACATTGCAGCTTAGTAGTCATTCCAGAAATCATTATTGAATACTCTTTCAACTTTATTCACTCATTAATTCATTTCTCAATTAGTTAGCACTATTATTTGCAAGATACTGAATTAGATGGTTTAGCAAAATGAAGGAAAAACCTGTCCCTTAAAGAGACAGATAAGTGAAAAGTGAAGGTGATTAAGGACACAATAGAGGGATGGGAGCGTGAAAGGAAGAATAAATATTTTTATCTGGTGAGGATTCAAAATAGTGCTTCACAAATGAGGTAGTTTTTACTTGGGTTTTGGACAGACAGAAGAAATGGAAGAGGATTACTGCAGACTAATGAGCTTTCCTGGTGGCTCAGATGAAAAAGAATCTGCCTGCAATGTGGGAGACCCAGGTTCGATCCCTGGGGTGGTAAGATCCCCTGGAGAAAGAAATGTCAACTCAGTATTCTTGCCTGGAAAATCCCATGGACAGAGGAGCCTGGTGGGCTACAGTCCCCATGGGGTCACAAAGAGTTGGACACAACTGAGCAACTGAGTGCAGACTAAGGAAAACCCAAGATGAAGGAATAGCTTTCCTGCTCCCATGAATAGGAGGAAACTTAGTTAAGATACTATCACTTTTGCCTACATCCTGTAAATTCAAACAGGATCCATGTCTCTGAGAAATTCTGGTTGAGAATGACTTGTGACTACCATAAAAATTGGCTGGATGTAAATGTATGTTTCTATAGTTCCTGAGGACAGAGCTTATTCTTTCATATATTTTAAATATTCCTGACATTTCCCCTCCTAACGTACATTGCATTAAACAATGAGAGAATTCACTCTTATTTTGAACATAAAGCTGAAAGGTATCCAGTACCTTTCATGAAAATATGTAATAAGTATACATGTTTTCTTAGGCTCCAAAATCACTGCAGATGATGACTGCAGCCATGTAATTAAAAGACACTTGCTTCTTGGAAGAGAAGCTATGACCAACCTAGACAGCATATTAAAAAGCAGAGATATTGCTGACAAAGGTTCGTCTAGTCAAAGCTATGGTTTTTTCCAGTAGTCATGTATGGATGTGAGAATTGATCATAAAGAAAGCTGAGTGCTGAGGAACTGATGTTTTTGAATTGTGGTGTTGGAGAAGACTCTTGAGAGTCCCTTGGACTGCAAGGAAATCAAACCAGTCCATCCTATAGGAAATCAATCCTGAATATTCATTGGAAGCATGATGCTGAATCTGAAGCTCCAATACTTTGGCCACCTGATGCGAAGAAATGACTCACTGGAAAAGACCCTGATGCTGGGAAAGACTGAAGGAAGGAGAAGAAGGGGATGATAGAGAATGAAGTGGTTGGATGGCATCACTGACTCAATGAACATGACTTTGAGCAAGCTCTGGGAGTTGGTGATGGACATCCTGCAGTCCATGGGGTCACAAAGAGTCGGACACAACTGAGTGACTGAACTGAACTGAAGAAATATATGGAAATTTTTCAAACACATTGTATGTTTAATTTTGCTTTAGGTATTATATAAGATATGGTATAGTCTTAAAATGAGGTCTAACAGTGTTGTCACACTGTAATTGCTTAATAAATCCTTATTAAATTAAAGTCCTTGATGAGTTTATAATCTGAGTAGTGTAGGTGAGACTCTAGACAATGTGAATGACTAGAATATTACATCAATGTTTATGGCACAAAGCACTGAATCAGCATTTTAATTCAACTCTTCCAGATCCAAGACTAAGGTGCTTTCTTATGTGCCATGACATTATATTGATCCTATTGGATATATCTTTATTGGAAGGACCTAATTTCAATATCAGAATTACAAAGCTGTCTTCAATGTTATGTGCCAATGCATGTAACAACCTAATAGAATTCTCACTAGGGTTTGAAGCACAGCCCAGCCACCAGCCTTCTGGGTGGCCTTGGCCAGATGGTGTGTCCTCCGCACGCTTTCTTTTCCACATCTGTCCAAAAGCATGTGAGCCAAGTGACTCTCTGATGTTTCTTCCAGTTTAGACAGACTGCGCTTCATTTCCCAGACTCTTGTAATGAGAGAATGCTCAAATCCCTCCATGGGATACGACTGGAGGCAGTTAATACATTTCAGGGGTCAAAGATATAAACATGCTTTTGTCTTTGTAAGCCTGGCTTTGAGATTCCTGAATTTAGCTGTTTGAAGATTGAGGAGAATACTGCACCATTCCTGTGCACACGCACACAGGAATGCGTGTCTACTAGGTCCAGACACAGTACTAGGTGCTAAGCTTTTAAAGTTCATAAAATGTGGTCCTTAAACCTTTAGACATACAATTAGCTTAGTAATAGAAATGGCCAAGAAAAAAATAGTTGGCAAAATGAAAATACCATATGTAAATAAAGAAATGAAAACTATATTTCATGTTAAAAAAAGACAGTTTGCCATTGGAAGTCCCAAAACAGAATATAAATGAAACATTTTGAGGACACAAAGAAGGGAGTAAATAGAGGTGCATGTGGAAAATTTTGCCACAAGACTTACATTGGAGCCAGATCTTAGGGGGTGAAGAAGAGTTAACTAACCAGCATGTAAAACATTCCAGGGAGACAGCTCATGATATGCAAAAACAAGAAGGGGAAGAATGAACATAATGCTTTTCCTTCCCCAGCATCTATTTCAGTCACCTTGCAGATAAACAGGGGAAGCCATCCAAATCAAACAATTCTCATTCTTTCATCAAAATCCTGAAGAGACTATTTAAAGCTCCTTTTGTAATCGCCAGGAAAATGATGTGTATCCTTATGTAGGAGAACTGGCTCTTACTTCTTTTAATCAAACAATATATCACTATCCCACTAGAGCTGGAACCAAGTTCTTCTGCATTTCAGATGTTAATTGGAATTTACTTATTCTTTTGTAAAGTGCATGAATATGGTCTGTCAGCAACTAAATAAATTTAAGCAAAGAAAAGAGAAAGGATAAAAATGGGCTTCATGAAAAGCGATGAAATGCATCAAAATCAGGGATCCTGTCAGCCTGGTTGACAAAAACATTGACTTGAAGGATGTCCTTGCCAGGTTAGGACACGTTCCTTTTCTGGCTATTGTCAACCTGGGCTCAGCTCCATGAGAAATGCCGCCTGGCTGGCAGCTGCTGAGAGATGGCAACTCCTCCTAGCAACAGATGAAACCAATCGAAAGCCAGCAGCAGTGATCTTTGCTGTTAAGTGCAGTGACATCTCATTTATCTGGCAACTCCAGTGAAGACTGTATAATGCATAAGATAATTACTAAGAGACTAAAATGTACATTCCCACGCATAAGAAACCACGAGATTTCAGCCAATCCAATTGGAAAATTGCCTAAAATGAGACACATCTATGTAGGTTTAAATTATGACAAGACATCAGAGTGCAGTGAACTCTGCTTAGGTTTTGAAGTAAATAGACCTGAAGTTAAAAGCCTTATCTCTTAAAAAGGGATAAATAACCTGACCTAATACACTTCATGGGTTGTGTGAATAACAGTGGATGTCAAAGCTCTTTAAAACTACTAAGCACCACATGTAAATAAATATTATGACATTTTCTTATTATTAGTGACTCAGTATTTAATATAGTCAATAGCTTCATCTTCCATATGGGTAATCTTGGGTAAATCACTTCATCTTTATTTCCTCACCTGTCCAAGAAAGATAATGCTAGGATATAATGTAGGGAGTTGCTGTGAAGATTGAATGAATAAATTTATAGAGTTCAAACATGTAGTAGGCATTCAAAATGATAACTAACATAATCACTGTCATCATATTCATTCCATCATTTAGTACTGTGAGGACCTGAGGGTTTGTTAAATTGGATAGAGCTATTATTCCTACTCAATGGCCCCAAAGCAATGAGCTATAGAACCAAAACACACATATCTAAGGGATCTTGAACAATATAAACCCTCCACAGCTTTTTGACACAGGAAGTTTATCCCCAAGCTTTTTACATTTCTGTTGGGCATCAAGAACTGACTTTGCTTCCACTTGTCCCCTTCTCATGTAACTTCTCCATTATTCCCTGAAATTACTATTTTCCTTCTCTGTACGTACATACAAATACTGGATAGTCTTTGTAAGTTGGAGTAAGCAGTTGTGGCAAGTACGAGTTCTTCATAAATAGACTATCTGTTATTTATCTTACACCTAAATATCTTATTTATCTTACACTTACAATTTGATCACCTGCATAGGAAGGAGGGGTTAGGAGATTTTAACTAAGGGACCTAAAGTAGTCAGTTTCTCATTGCACATTCAACCCCATTTATTTATATGTCGTAATTTTTTATATTAAAAGGTATGAAACATTATCACATATACCATATCTTATGTGATATGACAAAAGGATCTTTAATACAGTTTAGAACAGGTTACAATGACTAGTATTTTCCTGGTTGCAAATCACTAGGACTTACTGATATAAACAACATTTTCAGACTTCAAATATCCTCTCCATTTCATAATTTCAGTATTACACTTTAAATACTGCTAATTGTATACTCAGAACTTTGGCAGATTCCACCCTGAATGCCTTGATTTTTATATTACCACCTACTCTGCCAGCCTATGGTTGTCCCCCGGTGGCTCAGTGGTAAAGAATCTGTCTGCCAGGGCAGGAGACGTGGGTTTTAATCCCAGGTTCGGAAGATTCCCTGGAGAAGGAAATAGCAACCCATTCCAGTATTCCTACCTTGGAAATTCCATGGACAGAGGAGCCTGGTGGGCTAGTCCATGGGGTTGCAGAGTTGGACACAACTAAGCGATTAACACACACTCACTGCCAGCCTATAAGCTCCTTTGAACGCTGAAGTTCTATATACTTCTTTGTATTACAGACATTTAAAGCATTTAGCTCACTTTGAATATAATATGTGTTGAATGAACGTCTGTAAAATAAAGATTATACAAAAAAGAAAGGTAAGAAGGAAGGGTTGGAGGGATGGAGAGAAACAGAAAAGAACAAGGAAGGATGGAGGGAGAGTGGGAAGGAGAAAACAAGCTGGAAATGGAAGAAATCAAACAAGAAGAGTTTTGAGACACAGAAGTCCCCAAAATGGTCATAAATGAAATCCTTGGGTCAATTTGCACAGGAGCACAACACTGAGTGCTACGGCATTCTCGTACACCATCTCTTCATGCTGAGGATGGTAGGCACCACTACTATAAGATACCAAAAAAAAAGAGTAAATTTAACCCACTTAATTCTTACATAAACTAAAAAGGCTAAATATAAAAGAAATTTTAAGCAGAGATATTGTTCTTTTGCTTTTTTCTTTTCCTTCCCAGGAATACAGGTTGAGATGCCCTTTCTCTGACTGCCTCCCACTCCACTTCCCAGTCAAATTCTCTACTCTCAGTTCTTACATTTTCAAAGCAGTCTTAACCAATAATCTGGTCTCATATGGAAAATAAACAAAGAAGTTAAATTCCTTAAATGGAATTCCTTAACTACTGCAAGTGTTAGCCGCTTAGTCATGTCGGACTCTTTGCGACTCCATGGACTATAGCCCACCAGGCTTCTCTGTTCATGGGATTTTCCAGGCAAGAATACTGGGATGGGTTGCCATTTCCTTCTCCAAGAGATCTTCCCAACCCAGGGATCAAACCTGGATCTCCTGTGTTGCAGGTGGATTTTTTACTGTCTGAGCCACCAGGGAAGCCCCACTGCAAACAAAGGACTGCAAGCAAAGGAATATTCATGTTTCAAGTAAGGAAAGGAAAGGAGACTTAGGTATGAAATAGGAAAATCTTAGATGGGACACTGGTATTAATGATCCCTATCATCTTTGAGTAATTTTCCATATTTCTAATATATTGATAATTATACTGGTCTGATAAACCTCTCTTGGATTTTCATATGGATCTAATCACACTACAAACATGAAAATTACTTGAGTATAAATAAAAATAATGCACACAAAAATGCACAGGCAAAAACAGAAACTGTGATGATGATGTTTTCTGTTTTTGCCTGTGATGATTTCTGTTTTTGCCTGATGATGTTTTTGTTTATGTGAGTTCTATCATTGGGAAGAAGAAAAATAATTTGGAAACTTCTGCACAAATTGATCCATTCTAGAAGCCTTAATAACCTACTGATTCCCACAACCTCAACCCTCCAACTGAGAAGAGTTGGAGGTTCTGATTTTTCAATGATGGAGAAAGAGCATATTTTTCTGAGAGGTATCATGTTAATCACCAAAAATTTGGCCAATAAAATATGCTCTGTGTAAACAGAAAATGAGATATTTTAGAAAAGGGTCTTTGGTAGATAAATTGAGGAAAAACTAGATATAGATTGAGCCATCCGAAGGGTTTGGTGATAAGTGGATCAAGTGAGAATACAAAGTAGGGATTTGCTTAGAATGTACAATAATGAAAAGCTAAGCAAACTCTACTGTAAAAAGGTTGAGGCTGACTCAAGGGAAAATAACTAGCAAAAGCAAAATGAACATCTAATAAGGGTCTAAAGAGGAAATGCCAGTAAGGGAGAACCTTTCATAGCAGAAAATTTCCTTGGGACTTATAGAAATGACTACCAAATGGAAGCAGAGAACATATAATGAGAACACTGCCAGGAACACCATCTTGGTTCCTGTATATTACAGCTGTACTTAGCATGGATTCAGCTTATTATGGATCTAATTCAAGCCATCCATTGAAACATAAGACCAAGGCTGTTATTGGGCAAATATAAAGTCAATGAAAAAATACATTTCTGTAGGCTTTTTATGTATCAGAAAATCAGGTAACCCAGTGTTAGAGATCAATCAGAGTGATCATAAAACTGTTACCTGCAGGGATTGAAAATAATCAATGCTTAAAACTAAATCAGTATCAGAGAATTTCTTAAACATATATTTCTAAAAACATCTATTTCTGCTTTATTGACTATGCCAAAGCCTTTGATTGTGTGGATCACAATAAACTGTGGAAAATTCTGAAAGAGATGGGAATACCAGACCACCCAATCTGCCTCTTGAGAAACCTGTATGCAGGTCAGGAAGCAACAGTTAGAACTGGACATGGAACAACAGACTGGTTCCAAATAGGAAAAGGAGTACGTCAAGGCTGTATATTGTCACCCTGCATATTTAACTTATATGCAGAGTACATCATGAGAAACGCTGGGCTGGAAGAAGCACAAGCTGGAATCAAGATTGCCAGGAGAAATATCAACAACCTCAGATATGCAGATGACACAACCCTTATGGGAGAAAGTGAAGAAGAACTAAAGAGCCTCTTGATGAAAGTGAAAGAGGAGAGTGAAAAAGTTGGCTTAAAGTTCAACATTCAGAAAACTCAGATCATGGTATCCAGTCCCATCACTTCATGGCAAATAGATGGGGAAACAGTGGAAACAGGGGCTTGACTTTATTTTTTTGGGCTCCAAAATCATTGCAGATGGTGACTGCAGATGGTGACTGATGCTGGGAAAGATTGAGGGCAGGAGGAGAAGGGGACAACAGAGGATGAGATGGTTGGATGGCATCACTGACTTGATGGACGTGGGTTTGGGTGGAGTCTGGGAGTTGGTGATGGACAGGGAGGCCTGGCGTGCTAAGGTTCATGGGGTCAAAAAGAATCAGACACGACTGAGCGACTGAACTGACCTGAACTGAAGAGGTAAGTGAATTAATTCCCCCGCCCCGTATTGTTGATCAATACATCCTTACAGCGAATAGTTTCTTGCTGGCCCCAGAGAATCAACTAGTGATTAGCAAGAGTAAACCAGGGCAGAAACTAATAAAATATCATTTGCACAGATTATAATATCACACTTTAGGATAGATATATATATAAACAAGAGTGAACTATGAATGATAAAGGGATTTTTTAAAAAATTCCAGGTCTAAATTTCTATTTTCTAATCTGAAAAAAAGGAAGAAATTAACCAAATGATTTATAGGTTTCCTTCAATTTACAAAATTAACAACCCTATTTCTTTGCTGGGAGAAGGCAATGGCACCCCACTCCAGTACTGTTGCCCGGAAAATCCCATGGACGGAGGAGCCTGGTAGGCTGCAGTCCATGGGGTCACTAAGAGTCAGACACGACTGAGTGACTTCACTTTCACTTTCCACTTTCATGCATTGGAGAAGGAAATGGAAACCCACTCCAGTGTTCTTGCCTGGAGAATCCTATGGACAGAGAAACCTGGTAGGCTGCAGTCCATGGGGTCCTACAGAGTCGGACACGACTGAAGCGACTTGGCAGCATTGCTTTGTTAATTTATTTATTAAATCATATTTATTTACTTTCTTGAGAAAGAACTGGAATTGGTTAACATTCTCATGAAAACTATGATCATTCCTATAGTATTTAATTGTTTTCAACAAATATCAAAAAGAAATAATAATTTTTGCAAACAGTTTTAAAGCCCTTACTGGGCATCAGTCAACCTTCTAAGTAACGAAAGATAAATAAATAGATAGATACATAAATAGATACACGGATAATGATTGAGATAGAGATAAAATGAACATAGAGGTAGAAAAACTCTAGTGTATGTAATTAACATAATTCTCTGTGACTCCAGATTGCAGAGCTAGGGCCAAAAAATGGCACAATAAAGAGAAGATAATCCTAAAAGTCACCTCCAGTGTACAATTCAGGTTAGAGCCCTCATTCTTAGAGATGTTTCAGCAATAATCAGGTTCTAACGTTTGTGAACATTAGGAAAGGAGCCACTGACTTAGTCTGAAAGTGAAGTCACTCAGTCATGTCCGACTCTTTCTGACCCCATGGACTGCAGCCTACCAGGCTTCTCCGTCCATGGGATTTTCCAGGCAAGAATACTGGAGTGGGTTGCCATTTCCTTCTCCAGGAGATCTTCCTGACCCAAGGATTGAACCCAGGTCTCCCACAGTGTAGGCAGACGTTTTACCATCTGAGCCACCAGTGAAGTCAACCTGACTTAGTCTATCTGACCTCTATGATCACTTATTAACTGAGAGTCTATAAACATAAAGCCAGAATAAGCACAGTGCTGCTGCTGCTACTACTGCTAAGTCGCTTCAGTCGTGTCCGACTCTGTGCAACCCCATAGACAGCAGCCCACCAGGCTCCCCCGTCCCTGGGATTCTCCAGGCAAGAACACTGGAGTGGGTTGCCATTTCCTTCTCCAGTGCATGAAAGTGAAAAGTGAAAGTGAAGTCGCTCAGTGGGGTCCGACTCCTAGTGACCCCATGGACTGCAGCCTACCAGGCTCCTCCGTCCATGGGATTTGCCAGGCAAGAGTACTGGAGTGGGGTGCCATTGCCTTCTCCAGGCACAGTACTAGAGAGCAAAGATAAAACTAGCAGACCCGGAAGATCTTTCAATACTACAAAGATAATTAAAATAACAACAACAATAACAAACAGTTGATTGTCTGGGGAAGCATTTGAGAAGAGCGTTAAAGAGTTTTTGCAAAATTGATTTGCAGATTTAGGTACACTTGGACTGCAGTGAACTAGCCAAATAGATAACTGTTCAAAGAGTTATATTTACTGCCACACAAGATGAATCATGACTCTTTGGGGAATGTTTTTTTGGAAACTTCATTTTCCATTTTGGACTACTGGATCATTCTCTCAAAAGAGTTTGGAATGTGGCCAATTACTTTCCTCTGCATTTTTCAGTTGAGACTTTAGGGCTCTACAACTCCCCTTTCCATTTTCACATAAGGCATCTTAGTGAGGATTCTGCCTGTGTCCTTTCATTTTGTAAATATAAGGCACCAAAACCATAGCCTGTTTATATATATAGCTTTGAGAATAAGGACCAAGAAACACAGTGTAAAATTCTTAAGAACGGTATCCTTATTATAACAATCTACTACTCTATAATCCATATTGTAATAATGCCAAATTTCTATTGGAATAAAGAATTAGCAGATATATTAACATTTTTCAAGAATAAAACCCACACTATAATCATGCATTAGAAAGGCAAACAAATAAACCCTGAGAAAAAAACCCGAGAAACTAATTTCTGACCATCCCAATCACAAAGTATCAATACCTCACTTATAACATCAAAACTAATATGATGTTAACCCATGTTGGAGGGTAAGTCACACTGGCATATCTAGTGGCAAAAGAGACAACCTGAAATATAGTTCAAACTAAATAAAGTTTTTAAAAATTACTAAACCTTTCTGTGATAAACCATAATGGGAAAGAATATGAGAAAGAATGTGTGTGTATGTACAACTGAATTACTTAGCTGTACATCAGAAATTAACACAGCAATGTAAGTCAACTATATTTTAATTACATAAATTTTTAAAAGATATAATCTGCAGCAAGCCTAGTGGTGGAGCACCAGGTAAACTGCAGGTAAACCATTTTAAGAAATCAAATTATCTGAATTTTAAATATCCCAGCATTACATAATGGAAAGTGTCTTAGAATGAGCATTGGAAAATTAACTCAAGGTTACCTTGTGACATCAGGTAAATCCCTAAAAGCCTCCACAGCAAGTACTTCCTAATCCATAAGATAAGCACAATATCCTTTGCCTTTGCCTATTTTGGAGGTAGATATCAAATAAAATAATGGGTATAAACATGCTTTGCAAACCATAAAATTCAGTGTAAATATTACATTTCATTTATAGAAATATTGCTTCTTTTATATTGAGTAAGTTGAAGAATAACCCTCAATTTATCATACAGAATAAAAATAACTCTATTTTTGATGATCACATTTTAAAGCAAAGGTGTAAACCATAAATCTATCTAATAGACTATAAAAACAACATGCAAAGGTAAGGAGAGAAAGTAAAAAATCACAATAAGCTACTATTGGAAAGAAAGTCTGCCTCTGGGATTTAGACCACAAGGGGGAAAATCAAACATAGCTCATGTCACTCTTGTTAAGAGTAAATCCCAAATATTCAATTTGATATGAATTTGAGTGGCAAGGGTCAGGTCACAAAGTTTTCCACATCTCTGAAGAGCAATGGGAGCCGATGCAATTGTTAACAGACAACTCCATCACCTTTGCTGACGGATGATGGCTTGGGAAAGTATACAGAAAACTGATAGATGGAACTTCAAGGATGAATCTGATACAGGATTTGCCTTCACGAGGCTGATAGTTTAGTTCTGGAGCTATAACTACAAACTGAACCTGAGGTAGAACAAGAGATATGAGACAGGCACAAGCAAAAAGCTATGGAAAGGAAAGGTAGGCTTGATGTTTTTAGTTTCAATAGGGGTGATTTCACAGTGGAAGGGTCATTTCAGCTCAGTTCAGTCGCTCAGTCGTGTCCGACTCTTTTCGACCCCATGAATTGCAGCACGCCAGGCCTCCCTGTCCATC
>NW_011494218.1:889776-897589 GCF_000754665.1 Bison bison bison | reverse complement strand
TCTGCTTTTGAATATGCTATCTAGGTTGGTCATAACTTTCCTTCCAAGGAGTAAGCATCTTTTAATTTCATGGACGCAGTCACCATCTCCACTGATTTTGCAGCTCACTGTTTCCATTGTTTCTCCATCTATTTGCCATGGAGTGAGGGGACCAGATGCCATGATCTTCGTTTTCTGAATGTTGAGCTTTAAGCCAACTTTTTCACTCTCCTATTTCGGTGGAAGGATGCTGGATCTTAAAGAATGAATGAGATATGTATTGACAAGCAAAAATAGCAGAAAAAGGCTTTAGGACTGAGTGCATGGAAGGTAAGATATATGAAATGACTCAAAAAGAAAAGAAAAAGGAAGAAAGGAAAGGAAACCATGTCATAAAGGGAAATGAAAATGTAGGTGAAACTAGAGTTATATTGGGTACAAACTGCTAAAGTGTTTTGAATGCCAGGCAAAGAATTTTAGATTTTATAATATGGGTCACTATAATTCATTGAAGGTTGTGGAGGTGGCAAGTGGCTAGTTTAGCATTAAGGGGATGAAATACAAAATAGTGGGAGCAACATAAAGAATCCTTTCAAAGTCTGAAGGACTGGAGATTTGGGGGGAAGAGAGAACAGAGGTATTGAAGGAAGTCTAAAAGGAGAATGAATGTAAGTAAAAGCACCAGTATATTTCCACTATAATCAAAATAAACAATAAATTTTCAGATACAAAATATACATCCTACTCAGATACACCTGGTGTCTTGCCAAATGTTTTGACACTTACGGGGGATAGAAAGAAAATACTGATTCTAATGCGTGTTCATTATTGATCTGAGTGTACTATCTATTATTTTATCTTTTAAAGTTCCTCTAACAAACTTACAAAGCAGATATAATGCACTAGATTTTAAAAATGAAAAAAAGAGGAACACAGACATAGGTAGTAAACCACTTAAACTCAACCAGCAGCAAGAACAAAATTACCACCCAAGGATGACTGATCCCACACACTGCTCACACCGTGCCAGACAGCTGGACCAAAGCATGAGAAGTCTTTGAGGGCGGTACGCCCCCACAGAAAATGCGATGTTCCATCAGAGGCTGAATGGCTATACAAAAACAATAACCAAACGTTATTTTAGACTAAATTATATTGAGAGTTTTCAACTCTTTTGAAACTTTATGTATCTCCATATTTGTTTCATAGCATTTCTATTTCTTCTTTCTTCTGCCATTAATTAAACTATCCAAGGCTAACTAGATACGGGATATTTAAAATGGGAAGTCTTCTGAAAACGAAACCTCATCCAACTCACTGAGTGAAAGCAGTATTGATTGACCGGGCCACCGGCCTTGCAAACAAGCATAATGAAAGCTGGAAAGAACACAAGAGTGATGGGGAAATAACCGTGACAGTGCCATGAGATAAAAGATAGATTAATAGCCATGCTTCACAAAATAGGATTCTATTATGACTTGAGAGGTGCTTATTATGTCTAATGATGTAGAAGGTGAAACAGGCTAAACTCAGAACGGAAGATACGTGTTGCTCCTCAACTGCATGCTATTTTGGTTTCTTAAAGACGATCTTTAAGTGATTCTATCATAAAATGCATAAATTAAAAATAAATATTTAATTTAGAAGTACATCTTGATATATTTCTTTTTCTAAATATCCCTATGGGTTTCAAACTTCAATTAAAGCTTTTTTAAAATATTCATATTTAAAACAGCACCATAATTTGAAATTTCCATGTGTATTAGCAAGTAACATGTTCTGCTGCAAGGCACTAAAATGTGCATTGCTAAAAAGATACATATATTTCTATACCTTTTTCCATTAAATAGTGCCAAGATGTAATTTTAAGGTACAAAATATTCAAGAATCCTTCACAAAACATTTTTAAATTGAGCCAAAGAGAGAAAGAAAAATACATTCTGTGATTTAAATATATACCTATCCAAAAATACCACATCATTAACAGATAGGTATAAATTTTTAAAGCCTTGACAATAATAATTTAAAAATCCAAGCCCAGTAGATAAATTAAAATTCACCAGTTCCAACAAATACTAATCTTATTATAAAAGCTCTTCTCTCATAGCTAGTACTTTGTGGTCAAAATCAATGGTGTTTACAGTTGTAGGACACATCTTCACAAAGAAAACATAAATTCTACTCTGCTCTCATTTCTTTTCCACTTTTTGCTCCAACACCAGAGTGTGAAAGTTTTATCACACCCCACCAGTTGTGATGAAATTCACACCTTTGTGTTACTTTAAACAAACAAAAAATACAATTCAATTAATGTGTATGGAATCCATTAGGGGAAAATAATCTTATTTACTTTTTAATCTCTATTAAATCATGATTAAATTGATACTTCAAATAGAATTAGCTTTTTAAATAACAGCACTGTGCCCTGCTGTGCTTAGTTGCTCAGCTGGGTCTGACTCTTGGTGACCCCGTGGACTGTAGCCCGCCAGGCTCCTCTGTCCATGGAATTCTCCAGGCAAGAATACCGAAGTGGGTTGCCATGCCCACTCCAGGGGACCTTCCCAACACAGGGATTGAACCCAGGTGTCCCACACTGCAGGCAGATTGTTTACCACCTGAGCCACCAGGGAAGGCCAGTAACAGCACTGCTGCTGCTGCTGCTGCTGCTGCTGCTAAGTCACTTCAATCGTGTCCAACTCTGTGTGACCCCATAGACGGCAGCCCACCAGGCTTCCCCGTCCCTGGGATTCTCCAGGCAAGAACACTGGAGTGGGTTGCCATTTCCTTCTCCAATACATGAAAGTGAAAAGTGAAAGTGAAGTTGCTCAGTCGTGTTCGACTCTTCGCGACCCCATGGACTGCAGCCCACCAGGCTCCTCCGCCCATGGGATTTTCCAGGCAAGAATACTGGAGTGGGGTGGCATTGCCTTCTCCGGTAACAGCACTACTGAGCTATAATTCACATGCTGTAGTTTACCCAAAGTGTATAATTCAAGGGTTTTTAGTATAGTCACAGAGTTGTACAGCCATCACCACAATCAGTTTTAGAATATTTTCATTACCTCAAAAAGCAAACTCATAACCTTTAGTAGTGACACATTCCCATTCAGCACAACACAATCATTAATTAACTTCCTGTCCCTATGGAGTTCGGATATTTCACATAAATGGAATTATACAATATGTTGCCCTTTGTGACAGGTTTCTTTCACTTAATATATTGTTTTCATGGTTCATCCATGTTGAAGCATGCATCAGTACTCTTTTAAATGCTAAATAATACTATATTAAATAAATATGCCACACTTCATCCATTCATTAGTTAATAGGTTATTTCCCCTTTGGACTACTATGAATAATGCTGCTATAAGTATTAACATACAAAAGTGTTTTTTTTTTTAATGGACATACGTTTTTATTTCTTGAGTATATACCTACTAGTGAAATTGCTGGTTCATATGGTAACTCTATCTCTAACCTTTTGAGGAACTGCTAGACTCTTCCAAAGCGACAATAGCATTTTATAAGCCTACCAGCAGTATAATAAGAGTTCCAACTTTTCCATATCTTCACCTATACTTGCTATTATCTTTTTTAATAAAGCCATCCTAGTGGGTTTGAAGTGGTGGTGAGTCCTTGTGGTTGTTGATTTGCATTTCCTTGATGTCTAATGATGTTGAACATCTTTTCATGTGGCTATTAACTATTTGCATATCTTTTTTGGAATGTCTATTCAAATCCTTTGCACATTTTTAAACTTTTTATTTTTAATTGTAAGAGTTATTTATATATCCTAGATACACATTCCCTATTAGATGAATGAACTGCTAACTTTTCTCCCCTTCTCCGAGCTGTCTTTCTCACTTTCTTAATTGTGTCTTTGGAGGCACAAATGTTTTAATTGTGATGAAATTTTTTCTTTTGTTCTTATGCTTTTGATGTCATGTCTGTGCAGCTACTGTTTAACGTAAGATCATAAAGATTAGGCTTTCTTCTAAGAGATGTATAGTTTTAGCTCCCACATTTAAGTTTATGATTCATCTTAAGTTCTTCTTATATGTAGTGTGGAGCTTTTAAAATACATATATTTTTGGCAATGTGCTACTAATTGGGTTTCAAGGTTTTAAAATAATGCCAAAGAAGTCTTTTCATTGAAAAAGCTTGAGAAAGTTCCTGGAAATTCCTTAGGAATATTAATAATAAAGAAAGAATTCCTTGAACATCATAAAAATTTTTAAAACATGCAACTTTTTCCTGGATTCAATGTAAAAGGAGTCAAAAAACAAGGATAATACAAATAACAGAAAGAAATTCATTGTAAGAGTTCAGTATTTAGTCACTAGAGTTCAATATCTCAGAGTAGAGAGTCATAATTTTTTCAACCAACACTTGCAGTGATTCAGAAGATCTTATGTGAAGAAACTACACATGCAGATCTATTATTCAATATGTTACTTGCCCTCTGTCTCTCTGACTCTCTTGTCCCAATGTCTTACATTATCTACATTTATATTTTTAGTCTGGAGAAGTATGGCAATTGTTGGGTGTCTACCCAATATCCATTTTCTCCTCCATATTAACAGAACAATGATTTTGTTGAATATGGCAGTGTCTTATTGACAGCCTCCCCAAACCTTTTTTAATGGAAACATTTCCCTACACTCTTTTCACTTAGGGGTGACTATGTGGCATAGTTCTATGGTCATCACTGGACGTCACTATGGACATTTCTGGAACCTCTGGGAAAGTGTGCTTTTCTGATAAAGGCTTCATCTCTTTCTCTGTGCCCCTTCTTACTCCCCAGAATGTATACATGTTAAGCTAAGGAGTTAGGAGCCATCCTGCACCATGAGAAGATCAAATAAACGTAAAGACATTGGCACCTCTATCTCTCTCCAGACTTCTGGTGACGTGAGAAACCTTAAAGCTTTCATCCTTTTAAACCATTGCTATGGGTATCTTTTCTTACTCACAACCACACTCAATCATTGAGTGATATGGGAAAATAAACTTAAGAAATTTACCATTAAATGTTGGTTTTGTAAAGGAAATCAGAAAAGGAAATTTTCAAGTTATTCAGTGAGATTTCATGCTTATATTGACATGTGATCACCCACTGAATCATATATAGGATCATGTATAATCTGACTATATAATTATTACCCAAACCCTAAAGCAGACTCCTCTAAGGGTCAAACAGTTACTTACACTAAGACATCAGACATAAATTGGAACACTTTTATGACAGGTACCCATGTAATACTGATGTTTTCAGTGGCCTCAAAATTTGTTTCCATTTAGAGATGCCTGAAATATATGTCAGTTTTGACATTACATTTCTATGCAGCTAAACAATTTCCCCAATTTAACTACTAGATTTTAAAAATCTATGTTGCATAAACAAACTTTAAATGCACCATAAGTACAGTAAGCTGTAGACTTGAAATCTCCTCAAAATGTACCACTCTGTGACCTGTCTTTGTCTGACATTTGTTCTAATTTGACCAGCTATCACTATGCTTTTTTTTATTTTGCTTTTTCCTGTTCTTTTCCTCAGTGCTATCTATTTAAATATTGGACTTATCTTCAGACTTAGTCATAAAAATGAACTGCTTCTGTTTCTCTGCTTTACTACCTCTCTATTCCACTCAAATCTCAACTGATTACTTACTGATTTTCCCTCTGCATTTAGCATTCATAATTGCTTCTCTTTTCCCATCCCTGAAGTTTATCAAAGGCATGGCTTATAGACTTATTTTATATATTTCCCTCCAAGTGAGTTACATAAGGAGATATTTTGAAAAATGTCCCCAGAAGTTGAAAAACTGACCCATGATGGGGGGCAGAGGGGAAGAAAAGTTGTTGAGTCCTATCTTTTGATGATTTATTTATTACAAACCCAAGAAACACGTATATATGAAAATGACAAAGTCTTACATTGGTTTTGGAGGGGAACAAGCAAGGGAAGGCAGAAGTAGTAAGAGCAGAGGATCTGTTTTGGGAATCAAGCTGGCCCAGAAAGCCACAGTAAAGTCCTAACTCCACAGAACAAGGCCACTGGGAAATCCTTCTGCAGACATGACATGGAGAACATGGAGCTTTAGCTTTCTTGGAAAGTATTAAAACTCTGAAAATTGATTTGCTCCATTGTCAGTTTATCAGGTTTAAAAAAAATGCAGCCTAAACTGGTTCATACAGAAGGGTAATAACTGGCTCCTAAAACTGAAAACTTCAGTGGTAGGGCTGGCTCCAGGTATGACTTCATGTGCAGTGTGAAAGGATGTGAACAAGACCTGGTTCCTCCATCTTTCCACCTAGAAACATTTTGTCTTCTGAATGTTGGAATCATTCTAAGACATGAATTCTCCTTGAATTTTATTTTTTCTAATATAATTATTATTAACCTTAAAATCTTTATTGGATTTGGTATAAAACTGCATCTATTTTGTTTTGATTTTTTGGCCTCGAGGCACGTGGGATCTTAGCTCCCTGACCGGGAATTGAACCTGCACCCCCTGCATTGCAGGGTGAAGTCTTAACCATAGGACCATCAGGGAAGTCCCTCTCCTAGTAGTTTTAAGATGGCTATAGCCCTTGATCCTCTCAGTTCTAAATTCTGTTTAAAAGAGAAAAAGGAAACTCTCCTTCAACAGATAAAGTCAAGTCTTTGGCCTGAAGTTAATTGGCTCTAACTTAATGAGAAATACTCTGCAACCAACTTCCCATGGCCAGGGTGGCTAAAGATATTAGATTAGCCAAACCAGGAATTACCACTGAAAATAAGGGTAGAATTACCCTACGTGAACTTCATGAACTGAGGGTAAGAAATTGATTAATCTACAGTGAGCATCTTATTTAATATATCTATTACTACTACTTGCAGCTGACACTGAGCACTGACTGTGTACTGGGCACAGTCCTAGGGTTTTACATGCATTGTCTCATTTAATCCTTGCCACAACACTATAAAGATGGTATTTTCATTATTATCTCTATTTTATATATAAGGAAACTGAGTCTAGAAGGTTAAGAAATCTCCTCAGTGACACAAAGGAAGTAAGTTACAGAGTTGTGATTCAAAACCAGTTTTATTTATAAAGATTTCATTCTTACATACTACTTACGAACTAAGAAACACAACTGAGAAATTTGGGATATATGACTACATGTTGGCCTAATGTGCCCAATGGCAAAGTAGAAAGACAAAAATCTAACTTGTAGTATCATTTTCAAATGATTCAACCAAAGGTTCTTGTTAGTGCTACTCTTAGAAGCTTAATCCTATTTTTACTTTTTAATAAAAAATGCTACAGGAAATACATATGCTAATTTTTACAATTAAGACTAGCTCAGGAGCTAAAGTATTAACATTTTCCAGAAATTATAAACTCTTGGAATAAATCCAATACCACTTATTACTGAAAACATCATAAGGTAAAAATAGATGCTTATCATCATTCACTCCTTACAGAAAGTATAACTAATAACCTCTGTTTCTTTCTGAAGAAAAACAACCTAATTCTAAGCAAAGCAACACAATTTCTTGTCATATGTTCGCAAGCAACACAGCCAGATTCTTGAGCTGTGTTGATCAAAATAACCCAGTTAAGTTAATATATATATATGAGGATTTTTAAAAAGTAGGTAAAATAAGCAATTTTCTAGGTACTATAGCCCAAAATCAACCTAGGATGAAAAAGAAATATTACAAAATTCAAGAAAACTTCAAGTATATGGGATTTATGCAAATAATCTAATCTGAATATTTAACAATCTAATTGCTGGACAAGCCTCTGTGGTTTGGCTTTTGATTTGTCTCTATTCAGGCACCATT
>NW_011494218.1:879985-889676 GCF_000754665.1 Bison bison bison | reverse complement strand
CCATTAACTTCAAAACTCTATGATTCATTTGGCATTAATGGCTAAGGTGTTCCCCCTCTGTCTCCGTAGCTCTCCTTCAATATTAGACTTTTCAGAGACATCATTACCCAAGAAATAATTCTGCATATGCCTCAAATTTCAAAGCATTCCATGAGGAAGTCAGTTGATGGAGAAACTCAGATTCCAGAGCGGGTAACTCTTTTGTATCTATATTATAGACGCAAGCATGGGTGTGTGGGCTCAGCTGCTCTTGCGACCCCAAGGACTACTGCGTGCCAGGCTCCTCTGTCCATGGGATTTCCCAGGCAAGAATGAAGACTGAAGTGAGTTGCCATTTCCTTCTCCAGGAGATCTTCCAAACTCAGGGATGGAACCTGCATCTCCTTCGTTTCCTGCATTGGCAGGCAGATTTCTTACCACTGCACCACCTGGGAAGTCCTATGGTATATATTAATATATATTAAATATGATCACTGACTTCAAGGAACTTGCATCAAAGTTAATAGATAGGGCATGAAAATAATTCCAACCAAAGAAAGAAAGGAAATATACAGATAAATGTCCTACTAAAGTATAAACTGTGGGAGTTATTTTTGGCTACAGAAAATGAGAAAATTTTTATTTATCCTCAGTGATGGAAAATTTTGGCCATTTATGATAGTGGGGAAGAAAAGAAACTAGAGGTGTAAAATAAAAAAATCCTAATGCCATTTTGTGGGCATAAAGCAGTCTTCTTCCAATAACTTTTGAAATTGGCTTTCTCTTTTCTTCTTCCTCAGAGACCTCTTCTATATTTCTCAATAAATTTTGACTCAGTTTTTCAATGTAAAGTCAGTATCATATTGCAATCTCAACACTACTCTTGCTGAAGCATCAGATTTAGGTATAGAATTCTAAAGGCAGTGCCAAGACATTCTGTTGTAACAGTATGGAGTCACACATGTTTAATTGCAACAGCAAATAGGATAAGCAATGTTGATTTTAAAAATAAACTTTAAAATATATAAACAACAAGGGCCTACTGTTTACCGCAGGGAACTATATTCAATATCTTGTAATAAGAAGATATTAACTGAAGCATTATTTACAATAGCCATGATACAGAAACAACCTGTGTCGATCAACAGATGAATGTATAAAAAAGATGTATATATACATATGTGTGTATGTATATATACATATATATATGTATATATACACATAATACATACATACATATGGGAGCTTCCCAGGTGGCTAGTGGGAAAGAATCGCTTGCCAATGCAGAAGACATAAGAGATACAGGTTGGATCCCTGGTTTGGGAAGATTTCCCAAAGAAGGAAATGGCAACCCAGTCCAGTATTTTTGCTGAAGCATCAGATTTAGCTATTCCCATTCCCATTTCCCAGGCATGGGAAATCCCATATACAAAGTAGCCTGGCAGGCTACAGCCCATGGGGTCACAGAGAGTAGGATATGACTGAGCAACTAAGTGTGTGTACGCACATGCACACACAACATACCCAAACACACAGACACACACATATATATAATGGAACATTTAAAAGAAAAAGAAAGTATTCAATTTGCAACAACATTGTTGGGTCTGGAGAGTATTACACTAAGTGAAATAAGCCAGATATAGACATATATTATATGATCTCATGTATTTGTGGAATCTTAAATAAAACAAACAACAAAAACAAAATGAAAACAGATCAGATACAGAGAACAAACTAGTAGTTGTCAGATGGGAAGGGGTTGTAGGATTGGACAAAATAAGTGAACAGATGAAGAAGTATAAGATTTTAATTACAGAATAAATAAGACCCAGAGTTGTAATATATAGTATAAGGAATATGATCAATAATATTGTAATAACTGTATGGAGACAGGTGGTTACTAGACTTACCACGGTGATTATTTCTAAGGTATATGAATTTCTAATCACTATGTAGATCATCTGAAACTAATGTACTATTGTACATAAACTGTGTTTTTTAAAATGCTGCTACTATTTTAAACAAGATGCAATGACAGACATCACCTCCTAATGAGAGAGATAAGACCAAGCAATACTCTTACCCAGGCCCACTTTCCTAACCCAATGCTATGCTATGATTGGAGTCTTGAAATGACTCTTGAAATCTTATTCTAAACTAAGGCCACTGGAGGTTCCATCTGTTGTTGTTGTTGCTATTTAGTTGCTAAGTTGTATCGGACTCTTTGCAACTCCACAGACTACAGCTGGCCAGGATCCTTTGTCCATGAAATTCTCCAGGCAAGAATACTGGAGTGGGTTGACATTTCCTTCTCCAGGAGATCTTCCCGACCCAGGAATTGAACCCACATCTCCTGCGTCTCCAGCATTGGCAAGCAAATTCTTTACCACTTAGCCACCTGGGAAGCCCCAGAGGCTACATAGAAGCAACCAAATATATGGTGGAAATTGAGGGCAGGCTTAAAAGGAAGATGATTATGAAGAAAAGAAAAACAAAGAGAAATGGGCCTGCAGAACAAAATTCAAACATAGGCAGAACTCTAAATCCTAATATAATCTGAATCTTATTCTAAAATTGACAGCTAACAAAATCATCGATTGAAACATGAATTCATTACAAAAGCAATTAACTTTGTGGAAAAGTCTAGTAAGTATAATAAGAATTATAAGCATCCAAATAAGTATTATAAGAATGCTCAGAGACATAAATGAGTTAATAACTTTCTGTAAAAAGAGCTAGATAGTAAAAACTGAAATCAGTCAAGATCAGGTAGATATGGAATGGAAACCATTAGACATCCAAAAATTTAAAGCACAGTGACTGAAATCACAAAATAGTTGGCATCATTTCTAGAGTAGATAAATTTTCAGGTTTCTAGTGAAAGTCATTTAAATACTATCAGCACAAAAGACTGGAAATTGTAACAGAGAAATAAAATGTATATGGGAAGAGTTAAAACTTTCCAAAATTAAAGAAGTCTGATTCTTTGGATTGAAAGTGATTCTGAATTTCTAACAACTTAATATAGATTTACAACTAGACATTATAGTGAATTTGCAGAACATGAAGTATAAAGAGCAAAAGTTTCTTTAATTTTCCACATAGATTATCTATAAAGAAGAGAATATTAAACTGATAGCAATCTTCTTACAGTCAACAACAGATGGCGGGAAATCAGTGGAATATAATTTTCAAAGTGTTGGGGAAAATATAGATCTACTAAAAACTATGTAACTATCTGAACTATAATTCAAGACTGAAAGTGAAAGTAAAGTATTTTCACAGGTACTAGAAATGAAGGGAATTCACAGTCTATAGACCAACAAACAGAAAAGGATTTTGTTTAGAAGAAAAGTGAACTCAGAAGGATCAAATTTGATACACAGGAAAACTAAACCTATGTGCACAGAAATTACTTTAAGATTCACAAATTTAACTTTTACTATAGAATAATAACCGTGCATATTTTCATTTAAAGTGTAAATAGTCTAATTCCTGACAAGGATGGTAGTATTTACTAGGGAAGAAAACATACCAAGGTCTATCAGCTATTTAGAAGGACAGAAATAAATATATTTTATTATTCAGCAAACTATTCATGTATGTTAAAAAATATAAATACTTAAAAGACTAGGATTATAACCTACATTTACAAACTAGCAGAAGCATACAGATAGAATAAGAAAATGTTTCAATAATGTGAGAAAATAAAATAGAAGCAAAAAGTGCAAACTACAAGGGTAAAAACAAATCCAGATGTATCAACAATCTCATTAAAAGTGTATGTATTAAAATCACCTATTAAAATAAAGACTTTCAGAATGGATTCCAAAACTTCCTAGCTCTATGCTACCGGATAGTCCCTTGTAGTAAAGTAATAGTCCTTGATAGTAAAGTAGTAGTCTTTACTACTCTCTCTTTTGTCTTGTGATAAAGGAGCAGGGAAATCAGACGTAGCAAGGGAATTAATTCCAAGCTTAACTATGAATACAGACAAGGTAAGTGACACTACATGCATGATACCATTTGAGAATTCCTCTTGGATTCTAACTGAGCCTCTTTAGGATCTCTAGGGTTTGCCCTCAGAAACATATCATCAGTCCCCCTGCACCCCCACCTCAAATTCCAGGAATGGACCTTATTGGTATGCTCAGCTATACTGTTTACCATAAAGTAGGAAACTGCTTTTCAAATAACTTCAAGCCTTAATATATACCAAAAGCAGCTCAAGAAAGCCTGCAACAGCCTGTTTTTAACTCACTGCAAGGCTCCTGGCCATGCTAGTGCTCTCTTGCTGAGACATGCTGCACACATAGGAAGGAGAACAAGTATGATGAAGCTTTGATACCCAATTCTCTTTCAGGTGCGCTTCTCCCAATACTGGCCCCCTTTTGTCCTGTCCCTGGAGAAGGGACTAGCAACCCACTCCAGTATTCTGGCCTGGAGAACCCCATGGACAGAGGAGCCTGGCGGGCTTCAGTCCATAGGGTCACAAAGAGTCGGACACGACTGTGTGACTATCACCACTTTGTCCCGTAACAAAGGGACAGACAGTAGGAAAAGCTGGTATAAAATTAAAAACCAGCATTTCCTACTATTAGTGCTATATAGAAAGAGAGTGATTTTGAAAGTAGGGACCCTGATGCCCTATGTCAGCAATGCCATGCTTATAATTAAGAAAATTGTTCCAGTAGCCTAGCAGTACCACACAGAAAAAAAGTTGCAAATGCTTGGTATGAGGTAAGTTTAAGCGCAGAGAAAAACTGAAACTCTAGGTACCCAAATCAGGTAACTCAACAGGTGATTACTGGTTTTACTAAGGTGTTCAATCGATTAGAAAAAAGCACCTACTGTAACATTCTCTAGTCAAAAATTTCTTAAAATCTCTCCTATGGGATCCCAGTATTTTAAGCCTAGCTCTTAGCAACAGAGATAGAAAAAATGTTTCTCTTAAAGGGTTGCCTCACATGAAGTTTAGGTATGTCATGCTGAATACTCAGCTCAGGCGCCTCTCCCAGGAACTTTGGCATTGCACCCAACAACAGTGACCCCTCCCAGTCCCCACCCTCTTTACACACACACACACACACACACACACACACACAGAGGCTCCTACACAGCTGCCACATGCTACAATACCATTTTCAGACAATACTTTTTATTCTCCTCCTTCCCAGACCTTTGGAAATGACTTCTGGTTCAGAAATTTGAACTCTAAAGTTTGTGTGGAATTACAACCTGAATTATGATCTTTTAAATAAATATAAAAATGAATAACAACCTTCTAAATAGAGACATAAATATGGTCTACCTTCAGGTGTTTACTTGATGACTGATTAAATTCTTAAATTAATAGTATCCTAAGATCACCTAAATGTTTTAGCTTGTAATACATTAAAAAAAAATTTTTTTAAGTTTCACTAACTGGAGTCATTCAAAATAAAACCGGCTAACTTTTTTTCTTATTTTAATTCTCACATTTAAAATACAGACTCACAATAATTGGACATTAAGAAATGTTAGAATTATGACACATTAAGAATGAAAGCCCATTGTTTTAACTAAAAAATGTATCTACCTTTATGAATTATTTTGAGTAGAACCATTGACAAAATGCAGATGTACACATCTGGTATATAAATGCATATTCAGATGTGAACCTGTTCAGGAGTAAAATAGCAATTTTAAGAATGTTAATAAGAATGACAGGTGGAAGCAAGCATAGGGTACCAGAGATTCATCTGACTATGGAAAATGTTTAATAAAAGCTGTTTAATAATTAACTGAGAATCTAGTAGGCATAAGTTAACTTCCTGAATAACTTAGTCTATTTACTGAGATCACAGATAGAAAGGTGGAAATCTGTGGTTTTCAAGGATAGTTCTTCTGAAATATGTAATTTCCTTAGGATATAACAGGAATTATATACATACACAAGATTCAGTGCTGTGTACTGTCTCAGTGCATAAATTACTATCTTGAGAGTGAGGTTATTAACTGCTTTCAAATATGCCAGGGCTCATAATGTAGCTACTAAGGCTGCCTAATTTTAACAATTTTAGATTTAAGAGGGATGTTTGACAGCCTGAGGCCCAACACCCTCATTTGGAAGGTTTGGAAATTAAGTCAAAGAGAAGAGATGACTTTCTCAAAGGAATACTGTAGCCGAAATGCAAATTAAACTCAAATATCTCAGCCCCGAACCCAAAGCTCATTTAATCAATTCTGCAGTTATCTGAGGAATCTGACACATTAGGTACTACACAGTTTTCTTAAATACAAACAAAAACACAGTCTATTCTGAAAGATTTTTTTCTCCACAATAAGTCAGAGAAGATTCCCAGACAAATTCAAGAATTCAGCTTCCTAAACCATCCACTGTGCTTGAAAGAGAAGTAACAGCATAAAGGAAAAATGTCTTACCTCTTGAATTAAAGATAAAATTCACAAGATTATTGTCTAGAAGTAGAAACTAGAAAAAGAGACTTTATATCACAGGAAGAATTGCTAGTTCTTTCTCAACAAAGCATGATCTTTAACATTATAAATTATAAAATTTGTATAGTAACACTGACACACTGGATCAGAAAATGTAAAATGACTTCAATTTGTAATTTTTCTCCCTAAAATATGGTTACTTCATTGTCTCTCAATGCCAGTTTCTGTGTGTGTGTGAACACACACACAGACACACACATGCATGAAAACCAAGGTACTTACTGAGCTGTAGAGATAGCCTTCACCATTCATGGCCACATAGAGGCTGGCCTTCACCCCTTGGATGGCCACCACACGCAGGCCCACAGGGATTAGATTGAAGAGGGCTAGAGGGCAAAAAGAAAGGAAAGGATCAATGACCTTTTGAATATATCATCTTCCTTCTTAAAATGACTCTTTTGAGGATTAAAACCTATGAACTGATATTAGTTGGCGGGGGCAGTTCTAAGAGTGAGGAGAACTGACTTCTTGTTTCTGCAGCATGACTAATTATTAACACTGTGACTTCAGGTGAATCACATAAACTCATCTGTAATAAAGGGATTAGATTAGAAGGACTCCAAATGCCCCTCATGGATCTGAGAGTCCAGGATCTCCACTCTACAAAACGAACATACACTCAAATTGTATAAGATGATTTTTCCTAACAAACAAATAATTTGAACCAAAAAATTCTTAATGGAAGAAAATACATTTCGAATCATAATTAAAAATAAAATGTGATCTTCATAACATATGCCAGAGCTTATTTTCCTTGTGGTCCTGAACACTGTCTTCTTAAATACACAAGATGAAAGCAAAAACCACTGGCTTATACTTAACTATGCTAGAAATAGGAGAACAGTTCTCTTTATTTTTCAGTTTTTATATATAAATGTAGATAGATGGATCAATGATTGCTAGATAGCTTAAGCTCTGATGGACATATTGTATATCAAATATATATATATGTCCATATTTATACACAAAACCATTAAAAATCAACTTCATAAATTTAATTCAATATCCTATGATAAAATGAGAATATGTTTGTAGTCTTTGAATATTTGTGTTGTCCACTACTGAAAATATTGAACAGTCTACTTGTCTACTTGGAGAAGGTACATAAATATCAGAAAGAAAATAAATAAGATAATCTAATTCTTTCAAAAGTGTACTTCTATAAATTAGATATCCCTATATAGCACTATTTTTAATAACACTGATAATTACAAAATGAGCATAAGCATAAAACATTATCGCTGGAAAGCAATCATACAGCTAGGCTGTATAGATGGCAACATGAATATGAATGAAATATTTATAACAACTAAATATTTATAACATAAGAGAATAGCCCTGTAGTTCACTTTAACAACCTGCCTTAGTTAGAAGTTCTTATCTATCTTTTCTACTGATAAAATTCTGGTCTCAGTTTTGAATATAAGAAAAATATATATGTGTATTTTCTGGGGTTCTCTCAACATGGAATAGTAAGCCAAACATACACACACACACACACACAAGACACAGACACAGACACACACACACACAAGACACAGACACCTACACAGTATTTGGCTTTTAGTCAAATGTTCAACTGATAGTTCTAAGGATCAAGCCTAAGACCACAAGTTTGATACAGCAGTATTCAACTCCTAGATATTTGACATCAGACCAGTCTCTTTGCCTTTTTGAATCTTTTTCCTCATCTGTCATGAAAGCTGAGACTAAATCTTAGCAGATGCTTAAGAATTAATTGTTACTGCAATTTGAATCTGTACTTGTTTTTGTTCCTCCCATGTTCTTACACTTGTCCCTGTGTTACTGAAATGAGAAGTAGTATAAGACCTTAAAGTCTACTTGGGGAGAGACAGCTAAGGCATATGGAATAATCTGATACAGTGTATAATGTAGTTCTATAATTAAATGTAATATATGCATTCTCTCTCTCTCTATATATATATATATATTCTCTATGTACAGAAGTTCAGGGAAATGGAAGATCTGTGATCTGAAGTGTTCAAGAAATGTCTCACACAGAAGAGGAGACCCAAGCTGACACTTAAAGAAGGGACAGAAGTTGAGTAGGCGAAGATCAGAAACATTATAGTAGGGCAGGAAGTAAGAGTTTCCGTAGGGTAGTGTATGTGTATACGAAGGGACTAGCAGATTGAAGGATTTGATTCATACTGGGGAGGAATGGGCACGAACACCATGGAGATAAAGTAAGGAGAAATACCTGAGAGTCTGTCACCCCTATCTTAGAGATCTAGATTTTATCAAATGGGCAACAAGAAGTGGGGTGTATAAACATTAAAGCAGCAACACAGATTACAAAAAAGTGGGAGAGATTCATAGACAGAGTAGTTTCTAAACTCATCACTCAGAAGCTGTGTGCCTTGGAGCCATTTGTTTACTCTCTCTGCTCTAGTTTTCCTGTCTATAAAATGGGCATAATAATCCTTACTGCATAGAATTGACAGAAGAATCAAATGCACTATCACGTCCTTGACATAAACAGAGAAGTGTTCTATTAAAGAGCTATTTTTCATTGACATATGATTCTTCTGCTTGTCAAATAAGGTAACCCTAAGGTCTGATATAAATTGACGTATCACCTGACCTATATCTACTTAGCTTATATTCAGAAGATCACTTACCACTTTTAAAATAATACTTTATTTTTGTGCAACACAATTTTCAGTGTTGATGAATTCATCATTGTATTTGACCCTCAACCATCAACACGATGAAGAATTTAGGACAGAATGATTAGCCTAATTTTTAGAAGAGCAAACAGGTTCAGAGAGGTAATCCTGGTGGAAATGCAACTGAACAAAGGTTTTCTGGCTCTCTAATGTGGTTATCTGCCCCAAATATCCTATTTCCTCCTCCTTCTCTTTTAAGTTTAATTTCACCTAATACTCAATTTTTCTAGACTCTAAAATCACTGCAGATGGTGACTGCAGCCATGAAATTAAAAGATGCTTACTCCTTGGAAGGAAAGTTATGACCAATCTAGATAGCATATTCAAAAGCAGAGACATTACTTTGCCAACAAAGGTCTGTCTAGCCAAGGCTATGGTTTTTCCTGTGGTCATGTATGGATGTGAGAGTTGGACTGTGAAGAAGGCTGAGCGCCGAAGAATTGATGCTTTTGAACTGTGGTGTTGGAGTAGACTCTTGAGAGTCCCTTGGACTGCAAGGAGATCCAACCAGTCCATTCTCT
>NW_011494218.1:875241-879885 GCF_000754665.1 Bison bison bison | reverse complement strand
AAAGAGTTGACTCATTGGAAAAGACTCTGATGCTGGGAGGGATTGGGGGCAGGAGGAAAAGGGGACGACAGAGGATGAGATGGCTGGATGGCATCACTGATTCGATGGTCTGAGTGAACTCCAGGAGTTGGTGATGGACAGGGAGGCCTGGTGTGCTGCGATTCATGGGGTTGCAAAGAGTCGGACACAACTGAGTGACTGATCTGATCTGATCTGATCACCTAATACCCATTCTCACCTTCTCAAAAATAATAGATAATTTCGCTAAATTTCCATATATAGCCTGTGTCTAACTGTGGCAATAGATCAGTACTGGCCAATGAGATGTAGGCATAAATGTCTTTGTACTCATGAATATCCTTTTCTTCAAGACAACTGCCCTTTGCCCTCTTCTACCATTTCCCCTATTGCTGTTTGGATGGGGATGAGGTTAGGGTTGCTGGATTATCTCAGGCCATGAAAACAAGGGCTGCCCCTTGAGAGGGTGATGACAAGTGAACTGTAAAGAGTTGGGCCCCTGAGGACTTTGTGGAGCAATGGCACCAGTCCAGCTTTCAATTACCTAGGTCTGGCTTTTATGTGAGAAAAATAAGTCCTTGTTACTTTAGTCTGTGCAACCTACTTTAGTTACTTTGGTCTGAGCCAAACCTACCTCTAACTGATAGACATTGGGAACAAAAGTAGAGTCAACACCTGAGGTATGAACTACATTTACACACTGTAAATAAATGCAACCACTGGAAAATAACAAGTCCAATGATGATACTTATGACAAAGAGTAAAGAAACCCAGAATTGTGCATAATGTCTTTCTAAAGTAAAGATTTCCCAGGACAAGTGCAAACAACATTGGTTCATTTAGCTAAAACAGGATTAAAAAAGCAACTATAAAGCTTTTCCTATCTGAGGAGAGGGAGAAAACTGCTAAAGCAAGACACAGACAAAAACAAGAAACTTGTGTGAAAGTTTTATACGAAGCATAAGGTGATAATGGCTTTTAGATGGTACGCTTTGAGAGATTTAGCAAGTTTATTAAAAACAAAATCAGTAAACAATCTGGAATGAGAGTTTCTAGTGGTAAAAGCTAAAAGCTATTCTCTTTGGGAGGGTCTGCATCTGCCTCTTAAAATCTTGAAGAATGGCAAATGACTTCTTCTGATCTATTATTTATCTTCCACACAGCACTCTGGCTCCAGCCCTTTGTTACTTAGTGACAATCCCTCCTATATCTCCAGTCTTCCTTTCCATTCTCAAAGAGCAACTGGGCCATACCACTCTTCCAAGTCCCTTCCCTCTACTCATGCCACTTCCCTGCTGTCAGTTCCCTGCTTGATTCCTCAAGTGACTATTCATCATGTACAGGACAGATCCAAAGCCTTTAAGTCTGACCCTCAATGCCCTTTACCACCTGACTGTAAACCACTCTTCCAGTTTATCACCTGCAACTGTTCCATTCATCATGAGCAGTTTCACAGAGCTTTTTGCCACATCCTAAGTTTCCCCTTGATCTTAATTAAACTAGACTGGATTCATGGTTCTTTTGCCCTCTCTTTTTGGAAGATAGGTTTTTGGAAACCCTATCTTCCCTATTTAACTGGACCATAAGTCTTACCCAAACCCTTGAGAGATAAGTTTCCTTTTCCATAATTATTTATTTCATGGGCATATCTCTGCAATGGTTTTTGGAACACAGTAATAGAGTTATTTGCTTACACATCTGTCTCCTTCCTTAAGGACTCTTGAGGGTAAATCTATGCAATGTCTACCCCAGTTCTATGTACTTAACTTATTTTCAGTAAATATTAATTTTAAGAGTCATGAAAAGACATTATTTCTAGGAATGTATAAAGAAAAGTTGCTTCTTAAAATGAAAAGGAAATTAAAAACTTAAAACATCTCAGCTCAATATTCAAGGTTATTTATATATAACCTATATTTCTGCTCTACCACACTACTCATTCTAATATATTTATTTACTGCTTCTAGTAATTTGATCTTCTTCCTCCTTTCTTTTAACTTCATGTTTTTCCTTACTTCACTGCCTGTGCTTGCAATGTCATTCACCCAATATCTTCATATGGAAACCCCCACCAGGCTTGAAATGACACACCAAATACCAAGTGCTTTCTCTCACTTCTCAGCTCCCCTAATCCTAGATCTAGACTATATTTATCACAATGTTTATTTTCCTTAAAAATATCTTTTCCCCAACCACAACTAATTTATAAGCTCTCCAAAATAAGCATCATATCTAGATCACACTTGTACAATATGGAGAAAGAGAGAGATGAAGAGGAAAGAGAGACAGACATTGAAAAAGAGAGAGAGAGAGAGAGGTTAAGAGAGAGAATAAGCAGAATGGTACACATTCTGCTTATATTCAGAATATCAGTAAACATTCAGTGAATAAAGACTACAATTATAAGCCAAATAAGAGTCCAAGCATCTAATATGACATTCAAGCATCTTCTCAACCTTGTTCTTTCCAAAATGAGTATTTCATTCTAAATCTTACATAAATCTGACCCGTATTTTGAAAAAAGAAGTCACAGAGTTGGTGATCATGAGATCCATACCAAACTCAACCACTCAACTACATGGAAAAAGGTAAGGAAAAGAGGTAATAAAGGGAAATAATAGTTTATTCAACAAATGGTGTTAGGAAAATTAGATATCCACATCCAAAAGAATGAAATTGGACTCTTATTTCATATCATACTCAAAAATCAACTCAAAATGGATTGTAGATCTAAAAAATAAACCTGAAACTACAAAATTCAAAGAGGAAAAGCTTCTTGACATTGACCTTGTAAGTGATTTCTTGGATATGACACCAGAAGCACAGGCAACATAAACAAAAATAAACAAGATTACATCAAAGGTAAACCTTCTGCACAATAAAGGAAACAATCAATAGAATGAAAGGCAATCTAAAGAATGGAAGAAAATATCTGTAAACCATAATCTGATAAGGAGTTAATATTCTAAATATATAAGTACAACCCAATAGCAAAAGAAAAAAAAAAAAAAAACACAAATAATCCAATTAAAAAGGGCCAAAAGACTTAAACAGACATTTCTCCAAAGATGAAATACAAATGATGAGTACATGATGAACACTCAACAGCACTAATTATCAGGGAAATGCAAATCAAAACTACAATGAGATATCACCTCATACCTATTAGAATGACCACTATTTAAAAAGAAAAAAAGATAACAGATGTTACCAAGGATGCAGATATACTAGAAACTTCTGGCACTGTTGTTAGGAATGTAAAGTGTTAGTTGCTCAGTCATATTCAACTCTTTGTGACCCCATAGACTGTAGCCCACCAGGCTCCTCTGTCCATGGATTTCCCATGCAAGAATACTGTAGTGGGTTGTCATTTCCTCCTCCAGCGGATCTTCCCAAACAGGGATTGAACCTGTGACTCCTGGATTGCAGGCAGATTCTTCACTGTTTGAGTCACCAGGGAAGTATACATATGTCCAAACTCATCAAATTGGATACATTAGACATTTAGGTATTTTGGTATGTCAATTATACTTCAATAATAGATGACACCACCCTTATGGCAGAAAGTGAAGAGGAACTAAAAAGCCTCTTGATGAAAGTGAGAGTGGAAAGTGAAAAAGTAGGCTTAAAGCTCAGCATTCAGAAAACGAAGATCATGGCATCTGGTCCCATCACTTCATGGAAAACAGATGGGGAAACAGTGGAAACAGTGTCAGACTTTATTTTTGGGGGCTCCAAAATCACTGCAGATGGTGACTGCAGCCATGAAATTAAAAGACGCTTACTCCTTGGAAGGAAAGTTATGACCAACCTAGATAGCATATTCAAAAGCAGAGACATTACTTTGCCAACAAAGGTCCATCTAGTCAAGGCTATGGTGTTCCTGTGGTCATGTATGGATGTGAGAGTTGGACTGTGAAGAAGGCTGAGTGCCGAAGAATTGATGCTTTTGAACTGTGGTGTTGGAGAAGACTCTTGAGAGTCCCTTGGACTGCAAGGAGATCCAACCAGTCCATTGGGAAGGAGATCAGCCCTGGGATTTCTTTGGAAGGAATGATGCTGAAGCTGAAACTCCAGTACTTTGGCCACCTCATGCAAAGAGTTGACTCATTGGAAAAGACTCTGATGCTGGGAGGGATTGCAATTCATGGGGTCGCAAAGAGTCGGACACAACTGAGCGAATGAACTGAACTGATGTTATATATATATATTTTTTTCAAAGGTTATATCCCAAATTATATAAGTTTTCAGTTATATATATATTTTTTTCAAAGGTTATACCCCAAATTATATAAGCTTTCAGTTCAGTTCAGTCGCTCAGTCGTGTCCGACTCTTTGCGACCCCTTGAATCGCAGCACACCAGGCCTCCCTGTCCATCACCAACTCCTGGAGTTCACTCAGACTCACGTCCATCGAGTCAGTGATGCCATCCAGCCATCTCATCCTCTGTCGTCCCCTTTTCCTCCTGCCCTCAATCCCTCCCAGCATCAGAGTCTTTTCCAATGAGTCAACTCTTCGCATGAGGTGGCCAAAGTACTGGAGTTTCAGCTTCAGCATCATTCCTTCCAAAGAAATCCCAGGGCTGATCTCCTTCAGAATGGACTGGTTGGATCTCCTTGCAGTCC
>NW_011494218.1:865625-875019 GCF_000754665.1 Bison bison bison | reverse complement strand
CTTTCCTTCCAAGGAGCAAGCGTCTTTTAATTTCATGGGTGCAGTCACCATCTGCAGTGATTTTGGAGCCCAAAAAAATAAAGTCTGACACTGTTTCCACTGTTTCCCCATCTATTTCCCATGAAGTGATGGGGCCGGATGCCATGATCTTCATTTTCTGAATGCTGAGTTTTAAGCCAACTTTTTCACTCTCCTCTTTCACCTTCATCAAGAGGGTTTTTAGTTCCTCTTCACTTTCTGCCATAAGGGTGGTGTCATCTGCGTATCTGAGGTTATTGATATTTCTCCCGGCAATCTTGATTCCAGCTTGTGCTTCTTCCAGTCCAGCATTTCTCATGATGTACTCTGCACATAAGTTAAACAAGCAGGGTGTTAATATACAGCCTTGACGTACTCCTTTTCCTATTTGGAACCAGTCTGTTGTTCCATGTCCAGTTCTAACTGTTGCTTCCTGACCTGCATACAGATTTCTCAAGAGGCAGGTCAGGTGGTCTGGTATTCCCATCTCTTTCAGAATTTTCCACAGTTTATTGTGATCCACACAGTCAAAGGCTTTGGCATAGTCAATAAAGCAGAAATAGATGTTTTTCTGGAACTCTCTTGCTTTTTCCATGATCCAGTGGATGTTGGCAATTTAGTCTCTGGTTCCTCTGCCTTTTCTAAAACCAGCTGGAACAACTGGAAGTTCGTGGTTCACATATAGGTGAAGCCTGGCTTGGAGAATTTTGAGCATTACTTTAGGACCTATAAAACTTAAGTCAGTCTCAGTGAGAAAGGAAAAACTGAAAAGATTTTGTTCCTTGAATACCTACTTTTTCTCAGGCATCATGCTAGTATTTTGATATGCAAAATGTCATTTCAAAAATAAATTAAACTGACTACTTGGCTTTATTTCAAGATTTAAAAAGTCCTCATTTGAGTGGGATGCGGGAACAAAGTATCAATAAAAAAATGAAGGGAATGAAAAGTGCCACCCAAAATTTGGAGTAAGATTCTACGGCCTTAGTTACCAAAACTCTCATACAACTTCGTGTAAATATCTCTAATCAAAAGTTACTTATTCTTTTCATTAATGTTTATTGAGCACTTAGGATAGGTGACATGGCATGCTTAGGCTAGGAAAACAGTGACATACATATCCAACAGATGTGGTCCCTGAGGAATACACCTTCATCTGTAAATCTCTCTGACACTCCCACTATTCTATGGGCAAGCTGAAGGCACAGGAAACTATTATTATTATCCTCATTGCCTAGCAACGACATCTTAGAAGCATCTTGGTCTTAGAAGCCACTATTCAATATTTGCCAAATAAATGAATGAATCAGCAGTGGTTTCTCTTTAAGCTTGCTTATTCACAGCTTCTCTAGGTCATATTTCCATAATTAAGCATGTAAGAAAAAATCAAATATAATACTTACCACACATGGAGTGCATTCAAATATGGAATCTAAAGGGAAAGCCAGAAAACCTGCATGGTAACAGAGTTTGAGAGGGTAGGAGCATAGGACGCACAGGGCTGGTATGTGTGTGTGTAGGGTGATGCAGGTTTTGTAGAAAATGAAGAGGAACAGAAGATTTGGGGGAATCTATTACAAACAAGGTACTGGACACCATGTAAGATTATACTGGACTGGGAAAAAAAGTACTTTTTAAGAAGTGCTATATTATTATTATTTTTTAAGATTTTGGAACAACTCTTTTGGCTAGGTCCTTTCTTTTTTTTACTTTAAAAAATTTATTGAAGTATAGTTCACATACAGTATTATGTAAGTTATAGGCAAACAACAGAGTGATTCATAATTTTTAAAGGTTATATTCCATTTATAGTTACTACAGAATACTGGCTATGTTCCTTGAGTTGTGCAATAAGTCCTTTATAGCTGGTTTATTTTATACTTAACAGTTTGTACTTCTTAATCCCCTACTACTATCTTGCCCCTCCCCTCTTCTAGCTCCCCACTGGTAACCACTAGTTTGTTCTCTATATCTGTGAGTCTATTTGTTTTTGTTGTTATATTCACTTTCTTCATTTTTTAGAGTTTATATATAAGCGATATCATACAGTATTTGTCTGTCTACTATGTGAAATAAAAGTGTTATGTCCTTATTCAATTTAACTTCCACCTATTATCTACACAAGTTATCTCAGTGACAGAACAGTGACAAGCTAAAACATACTGGAAAGCACTTCACGTGACAAAGAATGCACAAAGAAGACAGAGAAGAGGAAGAGAAATAGGGAAGCAGAGAAGGAAAGCAAAGTTCATTACAAATTCTTTGCAACAGATAAATCTAGTGTCCTTCCAAGTAACTTCTAAGGACAGGCTCTTATTGCTTGGAAAAATGAACAGATTTAAAAGAGTGTATTTGTATTTTGAAATACTGGGTTGAATTTGCAAAGATGGAGAGAAAAAGATGCATTTTCTGACTCACGAAAAGCCCAAGAAAATTTATAGTAGAAGATACTGAGACAGAACAAAGATTATATGGGTGCACAAAAATAATCTGTGCACTCTCAATATCAAATTGTCTTAAAAATTCAATACCATTTCCCACACTTCAAAATGTTCTCAATAAATATGTTTTGTTAGAATACAAGTAATATCATATCTGACAAAATCTTAACCTAAAATTAAGTTGGTATCAGGTTATTTTTCCCTCTAATTTCACAGTCTGTTACAACAACACTTGTAATTATAATATTTGTGATAATTTTTGTAGATCACTTGATTGGTTTTGTTAGTCATGATATTAATATACATTTCTGGTATTTATCATTTAACTGGATAGTAACACCGAGTAAATGAACATGAATTTCAGCAAACTCTGAGAGATAATGGAGGACAGAGGATCCTGGTGTGCTACAGTCCATGGAGTTGCAGAGTCAGACAAGACTTAGCAACTGAACAACAAAGGTCAATTTTGCCCCTTCCCCTTTTCAGTAGAAAAATGCTATTATTGAAGAGTTGGCAAGCTAGGAGATAGTATGAGCTCTTAAATCCTCCAACACAAAAGCAGTTATATAAAGTACAATGGAGTATTCACTCAGACAAATGAATTATTCTCTTATCCTAATTTCATGGCAGTCCATACACAGCACTTATCACATTGCTTAATCATATTTATGTCTTTGCCTGACCCTCACGGCAAACTAGGGATTCTTCAAAAGTATGGAATTATGGGGCTTTTTTCATCCAGAGTACATTGCATAGAAGAAGCTGAAATGATTGTTCATTTCATTGAATTTAACCTCAAAAACAACATTTCTTACAGAAATTAAGGGAAATTGTCCTGACTTCTTTAGCATTAAGTCAAGAAAACAAGACTGAAATGAGGACTAAACTTCAGTCCAGAGATACAGCTCTAGGTCACGAGCCCTAGTTCTAACATTTGACAGTTCTGACATTGATTCAAAGGAATAGGACCTCCCTGAAATTTCATATCTGCTCTGAATATTTTACTGATTTACCATGGAGATGAATTAAGATAACAATTTTCATAAAAACTTGTTAAACTATAAAAGCAAAATACAAAATTATTGGTATCAGTTGCGGGGTCGGGGCGGCGGGGGGAGGCTGTTATTTAACCTCCAAATCTAGAGCTTTCAAAATGGGAGTGGGGTGGTGGACGCCTGGGTCATCACTGCCTCATAATTTAAACTTCTTAAAATATCATGGGAGGAAAAAATATATTTCATTTTATATGTTTAAGATCCAGCAAGCAAAAATAACTATATTTAAAATAAAACATTAAAATAATGTAAAAATCAACGTACTTTCACCTATGTTGATTCAGTGCTTTCAATATAATGCCTTACTTTATAAACAATTGATGAATTAATTCAATTGCCTGATTTATTTTCCTCACTAAATTTACTGACTTTTGGAACTGATTAGTTGTGTGGGACTTAGAGGCTTAAATTTTTTCTTCCAAGCATTGCATGCTATGCTGTCACTTCCGTCCTGTCTGACTCTTTGCAACCCCATGGACTATAGCCAGCCAGGCTCCTCTGTCCATGGGGACTCTCCAGGCCAGAATGCTGGAGTGGGTTGCCATGCCCTCCTCCAGGGTATCTTCCCAACCCAGGGATCAAACCCACATCTCTTACATCTCCTGCATTGGTAGGCAGGTTCTTTACCACTAGCACCACCTGGGAAGCCCAAGCATTGGCTAATAGCAAACACAATGGATTTTCAACTTAGTGAAAATGAACAACATGATGACCCCCTTCTTTGACAACAGCTGGTGGAAATATCTGCCATAGCTCAGGTAGAAATCCTGCCACTGGCTTTTAATCCTGATATTATCATATAACCTTTCCTGTGTTACTTCAAAGATGTTCAGAAACTGCATAATTAACAAGTCAATTCAATCTGATTTTTTTTCCCTTAAGGTGAAAAATGAAGCATATCACTACTGATAATGAAAGCAAATGTCTGTCATCACTCATCTGCTGTAGCCTATTTGTCTTGTACAGAACATGTATCTCACATTCCATTTGAAAAATTCAGTGAACAGAACAGGTGTCAGTCCATAAGATCAATGGGCAAAAACACCCTCAAAGAAGTCTCTGCATATTTTGAAGGCTTTAGATTTGTATCTTCCACAAATCTGCCATCAAACACTATGTTGCCAAAATTGACACCATGGTCTATTAGGTTTATTCATGAATTCATCACCTGTATTCTAGGCACTGCAGTAGTATAATAGACAAGCAGGATACATGTCATGATGATAATGAAAGTCTAAAACAGAAAAAAAAGTAATTCTAAACGTGTACTCTTCCTCCATCTTTACATATGAGGGCACTGAATTTAGCTCAAAAATATGGTTTTGCCAAGGTCATCAAGTCAGCCAAATAAGAGCTACAGTGTGCACTTAGCTGCTATCGGCTGTAAGGCTACATAGTACTGTTTTTCTTAAGAAATAGAAAAGAAATTCTCATAGATTGTTGGGTGGCATCAATGACTCAATGGACATGAGTTTGAAAAACTCCAGGAAATAGTGAAGAACAGGGAAGCCTGGCGTGCTGCACTGCTGCTGCTGCTGCTAAGTCTCTTCAGTCGTGTCCGACTCTGTGTGACCCCATAGACGGCAGCCCACCAGGCTCCCCCGTCCCTGGGATTCTCCAGGCAAGAACACTGGAGTGGGTTGCCATTTCCTTCTCCAATGAATGAAAGTGAAAAGTGAAAGTGACATCACTCAGTTGTCTCCGACTCTTCGCGACCCCATGGACTGCAGCCTACCAGGCTCCTCATCCCATAGGATTTTCCAGGCAAGAGTACTGGAGTAGGTTGCCATTGCCTTCTCTCTGCTGCACTGCACGTGGTCTCAAAGAGTAGGACACGACTGAGCGACTGAATAACAATATAACCACAACCTAAATAGCTATAAAGAAAGTGAGTGGAAAAATGAAATTATAATAAATGAATCAGCCAAACAGAAATGCCCCACCCAGAAAATACAAAACCTGGAGTTCTTAGTTAAAATTACACACGGACAATACAAGTTAACTTGCTTAAGATGGTTTAGACATGTTCAACCAAAGCTTTGCATTTCATTATCATTAATTATCATTAATTACCAAAACAAGAAAGCACTTTTGAAAATTTATGCACATAATATTGATGAGTAATTAAAGAGTGGAAACTCAGCTAAAAAGCCACAAAGGAAACATTCACAACTCCACTTAATTTTTGTTGACATTTACACTCAAATGTTATATGTACTGATCTCAATGAATATATATGTAATACATGTACAGTTGTCCTAAAAATATTAAGTGGATCTAGAGAAATAAATGCAGTAAGAGATTTTTAGAAATGTAGGAGAAAAATGTAAAAAATAAGAAGATTCTGTCATTAACTTAAAATCTCTCTTTCAGTCCATCATCACTATAATCCCACTGCATTTCACTCTACTGCAATGCTCAGGAACTTTCACTGGTCCCCCACGTCATAAAATATAAGCTCTAAACTCCCTTATGTGTCAGTTAAGGCACTGTAAAATATGGTGCCTTTGACACTTCCTCACAATCTCTTTGCTTCATCCAAATTAGTTGTTGTTCGGTCGCTAACTCGTGTCCGACTTTGCAACACCATGAACTGCAGCATGCCACACTCCTCTGTCCTCCACTAACTCCCTGTGTTTGCTCAAATTCATGCCCAATGAGTTAGTGATGTTGTCTAACCATCTCATCCTCTGCCACCCCCTTCTCCTTTTCCCTTCAATCTTTCCCAGCATCAGGGTCTTTTTCAATGAGTCAGCTCTAATTCATCCAAATTAGTCAGTTCATTTCTCTCCAATGTGGCAGGAACTTTCTCCACTAGGTGATTCTGTGCTTCCTTATCTGACATGCAGTTCTCCTAAGTTTAGCTTGAATATTTTGGTCCCATTCTTCAAGATTCAGTTTGAAATCTGTTTTCACTGAGCACTATGGCTTTGGGGAATGACTGTCATCTTTAGGCTTCTCTGGTGGCTTGGACAGTAAAGAGTCTGCCTGCAGTGAGGAAGACCCGGGTTCAATCCTTGGGTCAGGAAGATCGCCCAGAGAAGGAAATGGCAACCAACTCCAGTATTCTTGCCTGGAAAATCCCATGGATGGAGGAGCTTAGCAGGATACAGTCCATGGGGTCACAAAGAGTCGGACATGACTGAACGACTTCACGTCACCCATCTCTGGAATCTGGTGATTGTTCTAAATCACTTGGCAGCACTGGTGCTACCTTGCAATATTAAATTTTGTTTTACATACAAGTTCAACCTCCTCTAATATCCTTGGAGCAGATATTACACTGCAGTCACCTTCATAATCCAGCAACTAGAAACCAGTTGGCCCTCAATTTGTTGGAGTTAATGAATGAAAATGAAGCAAGTACCTGGCAGGCATACATGACACTCTAGTCATTTTGCTGTAGTTGCCTGAAGCTGCATCTTAAGAAGTTGTTTGAGTCTTGGTCACAATAAATGCTTTGAGAACTTATTGATATCTGTTGCAGCAGACACAGGAGGACCTATTTATTGGTCAATATGCATCTTGAGGGCCTCCTTTTATAATAAAATATCATGGAAGATTCCATAAAAGGACAGTGATGATTTGTACTGTACTTTAAAAAATATCTCATTTTATAACTGTCTCAATGATTTTTGCTGCATTATTACAACTTTCTGAGGAGTTGTTGTTATTTTCATTCTGATGCCCTGGCCACACCCATGGCAACTAAATTAAAATCTTCAGTTGGAATTTTCAAGATTAAAACTAGGTATCAATATTTTTTAAACTCTCCAGATGATTCCAATGTGCAGCACTGTTAAAAAGCAATTTCATATTCAATAGGTCTGAAGTGGTTCTAACAAGCTCCCCGGTGATGCTCAGTTCAGTTCAGTCACTCAATTGTGTCCGACTCTTTGCGACTCCATGGACTGCAGTCCATCAGGCTTTCCTATTCATCACCAACTCCCAGAATTTGCCAAACTCATGTCCATTGACTCGGTGATGCCATCCAACCATCTCATCCTCTATTATTCCGTTCTCCTCTCGCCTTCAGTCTTTCCCAGCATCAGGATCTTTTCCAATGAGTCAGTTCACATCAGGTGGCCAGAGTATTGGAGCTTCAGCATTAGCCATTCCAATGAATATTCAGGACTGATTTCCTTTAGGATTGACTGGTTTGCTCTCCTTGCTGTCGAAGGGACTCTCAGGAGTCTTCTCCAACACCACAGTTCAAAAGCATAAGTTTTTTGGCGCTCAGGTTTCTTTATTGTCCAACTCTCACATCCATACATTACTACTGAAAAAACCATAGCTTTGACAAGATGGACCTTTGTCGGCAAACTAATGGCTCTGTTTTTTAATATGCTGCCTAGGTTGGTCATAGCTTTTCTTCCAAGGAGCAAGTGTCTTTTAATTTCATGGCTGCAGTTACCATCTGCAGTAATCTGACAAAATGTAGTCCACTGGAGAAGGGAATGGCAACACTCTTCAGTATTCTTGCCCTGAGAACACCATGAATAGTATGAAAAGGCAAAAAGATATGACACTGAAAAATGAACTCCCCAGGTTGGTAGGTGCCCATTATGCTACTGGAGGAAAGTGGAGAAATAGCTCCAAAAAGAATGAAAAGGCTGAGCCAAAGTAAAAACATGCCCAGCTGTGGATGTGACTGGTGATAGAAGTAAAGTCCATTGCTGGAAAGAACAATGTTGCATAGGAACCTGGAAAGTTAGGTTCATGAATCAAGGCAAATTGGAAGTGGTCAAACAGGAGATGGCCAAGAGTGAACATCAACAGTTTAGGAGTCAGTGAACTAAAATGGACTGGAATGGGCAAAATTAATTCAGATGACCATTATATCTACTGTGGGCAAGAATCCCTTAGAAGAAATGGAGTAGCCCTTACAGTCAACAAGAGTCTGAAATGCAGTATTTGGGTGCAATATCAAAAATGACAGAATGATCTCTGTTCATTTGCAAGGCAAACAATTCAATATCACAATAATCCAAGTCTAGGCCCCAACCAAATGCCAAAGTAATGCCAAAGAAGCTGAAGTTGAATGGTTCTATGAAGACCTACAAGACCTTCTAGAACTAACACCAAAGAAAGATGTCCTTTTCATCACAGGGGACTGGAATGCAAAAGTAGGAAGTCAAGAGATACTGGATTAACAAGAAAGTTTGGCCTTGGAGAACAAAATGAAGCAGGGCAAAGGCTAACAGAGTTTTGCCAAGTGAAAGCACTGGTCATAGCAAACACCCTCTTCCAACAACACAAGAGACTACTCTACACATGGACATCACCAGATGGTCAACACTGAAATCCGGTGATGCTCCTGTGTACCAAATCTTACCAGCCCATAAATCAAAGTAGGTGTGGGCAGTAGTGGGCAGATGTGGGCATCTCCTATAGCTTATTGGAAAGACAGAGTCTCAGGCTCCATCTAAGACCTGCTTAATCAAAATCTGCAGTTTAACAAGATCATCAGATGATCATTCTGCACTTGCAGTTTGAGAAGTACTGTTCTACAGGGTGGTTCTCAGAGTTGGTTTTGTGAACATGTTAGAAATGCAAACACTCTGGCCCTTCCTCCAGACTTACTGAATCATACATTCTGGGATGAAGGCCTCTATATCAGTAGTTTAACAAGCCCTCTAGGTGATTCTAATGTGGACTAAAGTATAAAACGTAATTTTCTGAAACAAATCAGTTTCTACACTTGACTGCACATTGTGTGTGATTTTAAAGGAATACTGATGCCTGGGTCCATCCTAGAAGATCCTGATTTTAGTGATCTGGGCTTGTAAAATGTGTCCAGATGATTCAAATGTGCAAAAAATTTGGAGCCATTGTTCTAGAAGACTTGGAGATAAGGGGGTGGTGGGGGAGAGGGAGAAG
>NW_011494218.1:799761-865525 GCF_000754665.1 Bison bison bison | reverse complement strand
GGGGTGGGGGGTGGAGAGTCTAGTGAATTGTCAGTAAATTGTCTTCCTTTGCATCTTAATAGGACTTTCCCTGATCAGATTATCAGAAGAATCCAAAAACTGAGAACAAATATGTAATTAGACTCATTCTACCTCCACATCCCCTAGGGAAATTTCAAGTACACTGGGGTTTGTTGTTCAGTTGCTAAGTCGTGTCCCACTCTTTTGTGACCCCATTGACTGTGGCCCACCAGGCTCCTCTGTCCATGGGATTTCCCAGATGAGAATACTGGAGTGGGTTGCCATTTCCTTCCCCAGGGGATCTTCCCAACTCAGGGATCAAACCTGTGTCTCCTGCACTGGCAGGCACGTTTTTTACTACTGAGCCAACATCCTATCTAAATTAGACTTTGAACAAATTCCCCCAAAGATGGGAAGGCTAGGTCCAGGACCTAGATGAGACTGAATTATAGATGAGGTTCCAAAAAGACTGTCACATAGTTCCTCAAAGTTCTGTTCAAATCCTGTATTTTCCCTAAAATCACTCTGCATCAAGCTTCAAGTAATACAAACTTCTACTCTTTAGATTTTCCAAAGCTCTTCCTTCTAAGAAGGTAAATCTTCACCTTCTACATACGTGAAGTCTTCACATATAATTCCCATTCTGTAGGTGAGAAGCTATGGCATCAAAGTGCTAAGCAAACTGCCCAAGTTTATGCAGCTGCAAAATGAAGAAATGCATATTAATATCCTTAACTGCATGTCTCTGAAACTCTATGGACTATTCACAACACCACACTGCTTCCCCATGTATCAAGACTGATCACTGGAACATACAAAAACAACAATAAAAACGATGACTCTGTCAATATCTAAGCAACAGGAAACAGAGGCTTTCTTTAGGATATTTTTAAGAATTCAATTATAATACTATGGAGTGGGCTTATACTAGACAGACATATTTTGACATGGGTGTGTGCTCTGCATTCTGCCTCAGTGTCAGGGAAAGCAGATGTACTGAGCACAACCTCACCCCATCCTGGCTGGATGCCTACTCAATACCACTCTATCTAGGCTACTGAATAATACATGGAAATATATATACATACACAAACACACACAGCCTACACACCTCAAACTTCCCAAGGCAGATATATTTAAAAGGCAACCAGATTATCTAAGATCTTTAAAATTATTGTATAATGGTTTACTATTTCTAAAAAAGTCTTACTTTATAGTATAAACACATTGAACATATTGAAGGAAAATCCTCTCCAGTTCAAAGTTTAGCTTGCAAAACACTGTACTATTTTATAAGTAAGCAATATTCCCTACATAATACTATTGTTAAGTGTTGTGAGAAGAATGCAGTGGTATGATTTTTTATGCACTGCTGCTGCTGCTAAGTCGCTTCAGTCGTGTCCGACTCTTTGCAACACCGTGGAATGTAGCCCACCAGGCTCCTCCTTCCATGGGATTCTCCAGGCAAGAATACTGGAGTGGGTTGCCATTTCCTTCAGGGGATCTTCCCGACCCAGGGATTGAAGCCAGGTCTCCCGCACTGCAGGCAGATACAGGCAGATGCTTTAACCTGTGAGCCACCAGGGAAGCCCCAATATTAAGAGGAAAGAGAAAATAGGTATTCAACATAGAACAGTAAAAGCATTAACTCTAGAACTAAATTTAGCTCAGTTCAGTCACTCAGTCATGTCCAACTCTTTGCAACCCCATGAACTGCAGCAGGCCAGGCTTCCCTGTCCATCACCAACTCCCAGAGCTTACTCAAACTCATGTCCTTGCGTCAGTGATGCCATCCAACCATCTCATCCTCTGTGGTCCCCTTCTCCTCCTGCCTTCTATCTTTCTCAGCATCAGGGTCTTTTCCAAAGAGTCGGTTCTTCACATCAGGTGGCCAAAGTATTGGAGTTTCAGCCTCAGCATCAGTCCAATGAATATTCAGGACTGATTTCCTTTACGATTGACTGGTTGGATCTCCTTGCAGTACACGGGACTCTCAAGAGTCTTCTCCAACACCATAGTTCAAAAGCATCAATTCTTCAGTGCTCAGCTTTCTTTATAGTCCAACTCTCACATCCATACATGACTGTTGGAAAAACCAAAGCCTTGACTAGACGGACCTTTGTTGGTAAAGTAATGTCTCTGCTTTTTAATATGTTGCCTAGGGTGGTCATAGCTTTTCTTCCAAGGAGCAAGTGCGTTTTAATTTCATGGCTATAGTCACCTTCTACAGTGATTTTGGAGCCAAAAAAAGAATAAAGACTCTCACTCTTTCCATTGTTTCCCCATTTATTTGCCATGAAGTGATGGGACTGGATGACATGCTCTTAGTTTTCTGAATGTTGAGCTTTAAGCCAACTTTTTCATTCTCCTCTTTCATGTTCATCAAGAGGCTCTTTAGTTCTTCTTTGCTTTTGGCCATAAGGGTGGTGTCACCTGCATATCTCAGTGTATTGATATTTCTCCCAGCAATCTTCATTCCAGCTTGTGCGTCATCCACCCTGGAATTTCACATGATGTACTCTGCATTTAAGTTAAATAAGCAGGGTGACAATATACAGCCCCGATGTACTCCTTTCCCAATTTGGAAACAGGCTGTTGTTCCATGTTCTATTCTAACTGTTGCTTCCTGACCTGCATACAGTTTCTCAGGAGTCAGGTCAGGTAATCTAGTATTCCCAGCTCTTTAAGAATTTTCCACAGTTTGTTGTGATCCACACGGTCAAAGGCTTTGGGATAATCAATAAAGCAGAAGATGTTTTCTGGAACTCTCTTGCTTTTATGATGATCCAGTGGATGTTGGGAATTTGCTCTGCCTTTTCTAAATCCAGCTTGAACATCAGGAAGTTCACAGTTCACATACTGTTGAAGCCTGGCTTAGAGAATTTTGAGTATACTTTGCTAGTGTGTGAGATGAGTGCAATTATGCGGTAGTTTGAGCATTGTCTTTGGCATTGTCTTTTTGGGGATTGGAATGAAAACTGACCTTTTCCAGTCCTGTGGCCACTGAGGAGCTTTCCAGATTTGCTGGCATAGTGAGTGCAGCACTTTGAGTGCAGCACTTTCACAACATCATCTTTTAGATTTGAAATAGCTCAACTGGAATTCCATCACCTCCACTAGCTTTGTTCGTAGTGATGCTTCCTAAGGCCCCACTTGACTTCACTCTCTACGTTGTCTGGTTCTAATGAGTGATCACACCATTGTGGTTATTTGGGTCATGAAGATCCTTTTTTTATAGTTCTTCTGTGTATTCTTGCCACCTCTTCTTAATATCTTCTGCTTCTGTTAGGTCCATACCATTTCTGTCCTCTATTGTACCCATCTTTGCGTGAAATGTTCCCTTGTATCTCTAATTTTCTTCAAGAGATCTCTAGTCTTTCCCATTTTATCATTCTCCTCTATTTCTTTGCATTGATTGCTGAAGAAAGCTTTCTTATCCCTCCTTGCTATTCTTTGGAATTCTGCATTCAAATGGGTATATCTTTCCTTTTCTCCTTTGCCTTTAGGTTCTCTTCTTTTCTCAGCTATTTGTAAGGTCTCCTCAGACAGCCATTTTGCCTTTTTGCATTTCTTTTTCTTGGGGATGGTCTTGATCATTGCCTCCTGTACAATATCACGAACCTCGGTCCTTAGTTTTTCAGGCACTCTAACAAATCTAGTCCCTTAAATCTATTTCTGACTTCCATTGTGTAATCGAAAGGGATTTGATTTAGGTCATACCAGAATGGTCTAGTGGTTTTCCCTACTTTCTTCAATTTATGTTTGAATTTGGCAATAAGGAGTACATGATCTGAACCACAGTCAGCTCCCAGTCTTGTTTTTGCTGACTGTATAGAGCTTCTCCATCTTTGGCTGCAAAGAATATAATCAATCTGATTTTGGTATTGACCATCTGGTTATGTCCATGTGTAGAGTCTTCTCTTGTGTTGTTGGAGGAGGGTGTTTGTCACAACCAGTGCATTCTCTTGGCAAAACTCTATTAGTCTGTGCCCTGCTTCATTCTGTACTCCAAGGCAAAATTTGCCTGTTACTTCAGGTAACCTAGACAGCATATTAAAAACCAGAGACATTACTTTATCAACAAAGCTCCATCTAGTCAAGGTTTTGGTTTTTCCAGTAGTCATGTATGGATGTGAGGGTTGGACTGTAAAAAAAGCTGAGCACTGAAGAAATGATGCTTTTGAACTGTGGTGTTGGAGAAGACTCTTGAGAGTCCCTTGGACTGCAAGGAGATCCAATCAATCCATCCTAAAGGAGATCAGTCCTCAATATTAATTGGAATTCTGATGTTGAAGCTGAAACTCCAATACTTTGGCCACCTGATGCGAAGAACTGACTCATTGGAAAATACCCTGATGTTTTGAAAAATTGAAGGCAGGAGGAAAAGGGGACCACAGAGGATTAGATGGTTGAATGGCATCACCGACTCAAAGGACATGTGTCTGAATAAACTCCGGGAGTTGGCAATGGACAGGGAAGCCTGGTGTGCTGTAGTCCATGGGGTCGCAAAGAGTTGGACACAACTGAGAGACTGAACTGAACTGAACTGAATTTGCTTTGATTCATGGACCTGACATTCCAGGTTCCTATGCAATATTGCTCTTTACAGCATCAGATTTTACTTCCATCAACCATCACATCCACAACTGGGTGGTGTTGTTGCTTTGGCTCCGTCTCTTCACTCTTTCTGGAGTTATTTCTCCACTCTTCTCCAGTAGCATATTGGGCACCTACCGACCTGGGGAGTTCATCTCTCAGTGTCATATCTTTTTGCCTTTTCACGCTGTTCATGGGGTTCTCAAGGCAAGAATACTTAAGTGTTTTGCATTCCCTTCTCCAGTGGACCATGTTTTGTCATAACTCTCCACCACGACCTGTCTGTCTTGGGTGGCCCCACACAGCATGGCTCATAGTTTCATTGAGCTATGTTTCATTGAACTAAATTCACTGAGCTCAAATCCTAGGTCTACCATTTAATATTCATATGATTAATTTATTAATTTGTATGACCATGGATTAATTATTCTAACTTCCCTTGCCTCAGTTTACTCATTTTCAAAGTAGGAATAATTACAGCCCCTGTTTTATAGGATTGATATAATACTTAAATGAGTAAAAATTATAAAATTTGTATACCTGTACTAGAAACTTTAGAAAGTACTGGGTAAACATTACTTATTACTATCTAATGTGGCCCAAACTCATACATTAAGAAATAATGCTTGGCACACTAATGACCATTTTATTTTTCAAATCCCTCACTTAAAATATCTAGTTCTTCTTTTGTACTTCAAGGTAGTATGCCCTGGAAAATATTGACTCACATGAGAATTAAGTTTTGATTTATCCCTTATTCAGTTGGTGGCCACAGACTGAATGCATAATTGAACCAGCCACATTTTAACAAATCCCAATTCCATTTGTTATAATCTATTCAGTTTGAGAATATAGCTAAATTTGCAAAATCTCTCAAGCAATAATTTATATAGAGAAAGGAACACAGGTTATGGATATTACAGAACTGAATTGTCCTCACACTATCTTGAGCAAATCAACTCACTCCTTAGAGCCTCAGAATCAGGCAATTTTGGAGAAATTTTAATAATTTCTAATTCATCAGGACTCTAATACCCCTTTCCACTACTTCAAGAACTCCTCGGCTGCCTTTCTTTCTTACCCTTAAAGCACCTGAGTGTATATTTTCTTTTTCCTGCAACATAAGCTTAAATTTAGCTGCTGGTCCTTTGAATAATAAAAGCAATGGCTCCCTCTCTTCTGGGTAAGTGTACCATTTACATACTTTCAGAAAATGATGCCTGTGTAATTATCACCATGAATATATATTCACATAACACTTGAAGATATATTTAAAACTGTACAACAGTGTCCTCTTTTACTATTACTGCTATAGAGTTCACTTTTCCAGACTAAGCATACATACTCAATTTTCCTTCTAGTTTCATAATGGAAAATGACTTCCTTATCCATCTTTTGAAATCTCTTAAACTGTCTCTCATTCTCGAAAAGATAAAAAGAGGCAAATGTGACTTAATTTGCATTAAACCTTCAGGCTAGGTGTTGTCTGACAAAATCCTATTCATTTTTGATGAGGCCATTCTGAAAACTCCCTTTTATTCATCTATTCAACAAATACTGAAAACCTACTATAAGCCAACCACTATTCTAGGTACTGGGGATACAATACAAAATGCAAACCACGCTCCTTGCCCCTGCGGAGCTTATATTCTAACTATGCCTTTAAATTTATATGGGAGTCTGATGATACATCTGTTACTATGAATTAATTACTATGAATTTGTTACTCTTCTTATCTATTGTCAAGGCCCTGTTAAATGCCAACACATAAATAAGTCAGACAGTCAGTGCCCTCAAGGAACTTATAACTTAAAGAAAGTAGATGCATCAATACAGATTAAACTACATAAATATCTTGAGATGTATAGTGTATGCAGAAGAAAAAGCAAGACTTCCAGTTAAAAACATTAGAAAAAGTTCTCAAAGACAAAAGGCAGTTGGTATTACTTTTAGAGGATAATATAATTACTGGAGAAAATAACATAAGCAAAATTATGAATGAGGGAAATGTGTGGTATATATGGGGAACATTTTAGTGGAGTAGGGACATAATAAAATAAGTAAGTATATTACATAGTGGGAAATAGTGGGAAAAAAATAAATAAATCAAGTTGCCAAGGGAGATAAAGTATAACACAGGGAACTGTCCTCAGTGTTATATGACAATCTATTCGGGAAAAGAATTAGATGTTGGGGAAAGGAAGGAGCATGATCGGTGTGTTAAAAGAACAGCTGGAAGACTAGCCAAAAGAAAGAGGAAAGAGAATAGTCAGGAGGTAATGGGTAGGATTATGTAAAACCTTACTGATCATGGGATGAATTTGTCTTTTATCCTTAATGATGTGTAATGAAAGAGATTGAGCAGAAAAGTCAGTTTACCTGACCCATTTTTAACTAGGCCCCTCTCACTGCTATGTGGATACTAAGCGGGGGAAGCCTTAAGTACAAGATTACTTAGGAAGATATTGCAATAGACCAAATATGAGAGTAGTGTGGACTTGGTAGTGACAATAGCGATGCTGTTGTTCAGTCACTCAGTCGTGTCTGACTCATTGTGACCCCGTGGACAGCAGCACATCAGGCTTCCCTGTCCTTCGCTATCTCCTGCAATTTACTCAAACTCATGTTCGTTGAGCTGGTGATGCCATCCAGACATCTCATCCTCTGTTACCACCTTCTTCTCCTGCCCTCAATCTTTCTCAGCATTAGGGGCTTTTCCAATGAGTTGGCTCTTAGCATCAGGCAGCCAAAATACTGGAGCTTCAGCTTCAGCCTCAATCCTTCCAATGAAAATTCCAGGTTGACTTTACGATTGACTGGTTTGATTTCCTTGCAGTCCAAGGGACTCTCAAGAGTCTTATCCAGCATCACCATTCGAAAGCATCAATTCTTCGGCATTCAAGCTTCTTTATGGTCCAACTCACATCTGTACATGACTACTGGAAAAATCATAGCTTTGACTGTACAGAGAGGTGGTCAAATTCTGCATACATATTGAAGGTAAATTTACTACTGTTTTTAAATTCAATGCAAAAATCATTGCACTATCTACTCTCACAATTTTGCCCCTTTTTGTAATGTGTTTAAAAAGGAAAGTTTCAAGTTTTTGAAAAATAAAAACAGAAATCATTGCTAATTTACAGGCTTTCTAAGTTTCAGATTTGTTAACAACACTGGAGATAACCTTTCCCCAAACTTCATTTTACAGACTAGAAATCCAGAAAACAGAGGGCTTACATGACTGAAACAAGATCATACAGACAATTAAGGGTAGGACTTGGACTGGAAACAGGTTATCTGAATGAAAAAGCCCAAGCTACTCTGCCTTACAATTGGTGATATTTAAGTGGTATAAACTCTTCCTTTGAGTTTTTCCTTGTTTTTGTTTGGTTTGGTTTTGATTTCACAAACATTGAGAGAGAACCACAGGTATCCCAAATTCAAAAGTCTTCAGGAGTCAGAAAGAGAAAAATAAATCTATTAACATACATAGGTGGAATGTGCAAAAACTATCTATATAAGAGTTAGACAATCTTGGGCTTCCCCAGTGGCTCAGGGGTAAAGAATCCACCTGCAATTCAGGAGCCATAGGAGACAAGGGTTCGATCCCTGGGTCAGGAAGATCCCCTGGAAAAGAACATGGCAACTCACTCCAGTATTCTTGCCTGGAGAATCCCAATGACAGTGGAGCCTGGCAGGCTGCAGACCATAGGGTCGCAAAGAGTCAGACACGACTGAAGCAACTTAGCATGCTCGCATTTGCAAAGCAGAAACAGACAGACAGACCTAGAGAACAAACATGGATATCCATGCAGAAAAGGGGTGGGATGAATTGGGAGATTAGTATTGACATATATACACTATTGATGCTATGAATATAACATAGATAATTAATGAGAACCTACTGTAAAACACAGAGAACTCAGTGCTCTGTTGTGACATAAATGGGAAAGAAATTTAAAAAAAAAGAGAGGATATATATATATATATATATATATATATATATATATATGGCTGATTCACTTTGCTGTACAGTGGAAACTAAAAACATTGTAAAGCAACTATGCTCCAATAAAAAGGAAAAGTCTTTAGGACCAGGCAGGTAGGAGGAAATGTAGAGGAAACTAGATGCATCCATTGCTCAGATACACTCATTTTTTTCTTGAAGTGTGCCAGCTAAATGAAACACATCTGCATAGCCCTCCTATAAAGGATCTTGGAAAATATCATCGCTATTCTAAACAGAAGGGCAAATAAGGATGTTGTTCTTTATCTACACAAATGCAGATAAGGAACTGCAATATAATGTATGATGTACTGTCATATAAAGTTTCTGCAACTGAAAATGCACACAGAAGGTTCAAACACAATAGAGTGAAAACAGGAATTACTGTGGGGTTTTGTGTGAGGTTGGCAATTGAGGGGATGGCTGGAGAAAGCTTCATAGTGACAAAAGAGATAAGAGTTTTCAAGAGTTCTAAAGGGTAAGAATGATTCACCAGATGGGTAAGATTTCTGAAGTCATTCCAAGCAAAAGGGATTAGCATGTGCAAAAGCTCTGAGACATAAAACTATGTAATATATGTTTACTTGTATCATTATATTGGCTTCCCATGTGGCACTAGTGGTAAAGAATCCAGCTGCTAATGAGGGAGACTCAAGAGACTCAGGTTCGATCCCTGGGTCAGGAAGATTCCCTGGAGAAGGAAATGGCAACCCATTCTAATATTCTTGCCTGGGAAATCCCATGGACACAGGAGGCTGGCAGACTACACTCATCGGGGTCACAGAAGAGTTGGACACAACTGAGCAACCAAATATTACTATACGTGAATTTTTAAAATTATTCCCCAACCTAAGTTTGATCACATAACCTGTCTAGAACTGAGCCCTGACTCAGGAAATGAAATAAAAATGAAACAGATTCCACACATTTGAGATACTAGAAAGTCTGAATGTCAGTATGCTTTTCAATCTACCTGCAGAGCCGTGCTTTCCCTATTACATTAGGAATTAGGTTCCCAAAGAACTAGGTATGACAGTTCCAAGACAGAGACTACTTCATTAGCAAACGTGAACACTTCACATCCAGGATGCAGAGGAGAGTGCCTCTTCATACCTCCTGCAGTGCATCGGAATCATCTGGAAGGTTTGTTAAAACACACACTGCTGAGCCCCAGCACTGAGGTTCTGATTCACAACATGTACCGTGAGTCACAAACTGCCAGACATGACTGAAGCAACTTCGCACCCTGAGTCTTAAGAAAATCAATCCTGAATATTCATTGGAAGGACTAACACTGAAGTTGAAGCTCCAATACTTTGGCCACCTGATGCAAAGAGCCGACTCATTTAGAAAAGACCCTGGTGCTGGGAAAGACTGAAGGCAGGAGGAGAAGGGGATGACAGAGTACGAGATGGTTGGATGGCATCACCGTCTCAATGGACATGAATTTGAGCAAGCTCCGGGAGATGGTGAAGGACAGGGAAGCCTGAAGTGCTGCAGTCCATGGGGTCGCAGAGCTGGACACAACTGAACAACCGAACAACAAACAGGTTTCCAGATGATGCTGGTGCTGGAAGGGAGTGCACACTTTAGGAACCACTAATTTAGAGCACTTTCCAGACCCTTCAGCTTAAGCGCTGAGTTCTTTCACATCACAACAGCTACCACCATTAGGAACTCTGCTGCTACTGCTGCTAAGTCACTTCAGCCGTGTCCGACTCTGTGCGACCCCATAGACGGCAGCCCACCAGGCTCCTCCATCCATGAGATTTTCCAGGCAAGAGTACTAGAGTGGGTTGCCATTGCCTTCTCCATTAAGAACTCAACTTCTGTTAAAATGGTCCCTGTCTGCAAGCTCCTGGCAAACAAGGACTCTGACCCCTACTGGGGAGAATAATAACAACAACAATAGACAACATTTAACCAGGCTTTTGGTGTTACTTTAGGCACTTTTCATGAATCACCCATTTAATCTACACAACAATTCTATGATCTATGTACTATTATTATTCCCACTTGCAACAACATGCACTATAGCCTTCCAGGTTCCTTAGTCCATGGAATTCGCCAGGCCAGAATACGGGAGTATTCTGGGTAGTGTGTAGTGGGTAGGCATTCCCTTTTCCAAGGGATCTTCCCAACCCAGGGATTGAACCCAGGTCTCCCATATTGCAGATGGATTCTTTACCTTCTGAGCCACCAGGGAAGCCCAAATAAATGAGGGAATTAAGATTTAGGTTAAATAACTAACTCCAAGGCATAGAATCTCAAGTCAGCCTGGATTCAGTTCTGGCTGTATCATGTATAACTCCCCAGATCTTTATATACACCTTGAGAATATCACATAGGAATTTGCAAACTGAAGATTTCCTGCCAGTAACATACCTTTCAGAACAAATGGTATTTATGGAAGTGGAATCTGTCGATCAGTTTTTCTGAGCACATTTACTTCTATATGAGAATTAAAGGAAAGACTATAAAAAGCTTACAGATTCTCTCTTCCTCTCATTTTGTAAAATCAGAGATTGCATAAATCCGAGAAAGTTTATGTGACTTGCTGAAGACCAACGCACCATTCACCTCACAGTGCTAGGAGAAGACTAAAGATAATATTCGTCCTTAGTTCTTCTAGGAATACACTTGGTGACGTAGCTCCCTTAAGATTCTTTAACCGCTATATATACTGTCTATATAAATATGCCACAAATAGTCATAGAGCAGCTAGGAAAAGGATAATCTCGAATGGCTCATGTTTTACTTTACTAACCAGAGGGTAAAAGTCTTAGGGTCAAAAGGAAATACATAAAATGGTACAATGCCAAGGTTAAAAAAAAAAGGCTGAGGAGTTATTTCCTCATGAACACATGTGAATGGGTAAACTTAAGGAAATAATTGGTTCTTGTTCAAGCTTGCCGCAAATATTATTTGAAGGAGCAGTCTTTAAAATTGAAACACATTCAACAAAAACAAATTTGTAACAAACATCCATTACTTTTCTTCTAGCTATAAAAGCCGAAAGGCAATATTTTTTCTTTATTTAAAAAAAAAAATCAAGTGAGGTAACTGCATTCATAAGCTAAGACTGAATATTAATTTTGCTCTTGAAAAGGCATGCCACTATAAGAGTAACAACATTACATGTACCAAAGTGTTGCTCAGAATTATATAAATAACCTTGCTTAAAGAAAATCAGCAGGATAACACACGCATTTCTTTTTCTTTTCATCTGACTTGTAGGTGTGATTTCACACATACAAATTGTGATATATTCTTAAAGTATAGACAACACTAGAAGAAAATAATATCCCTATAATTAGATATGGCACAGCTTTTGATCTCCCATGACTACTATAATGTACATGTTTGAGTAGGTGAAAGTGATGTCGATATCCAGAAAGGTCCCTTGTTAAGAAGACAGAACATCTTTACAATTCTTTGCAGAATCCCTTATGTCCTTAATGATTTTCCTCAACTAACCATTTGGATCATGTTTTTGTTCATCGTTTAGCAATACAGATCTTCTGTTGGCTTTGGCTGTGTCTATACACTTATGATTGGTGGTATCAAAACATCATATGTTTAGTATTGTATAGAAAACATAGCTGGATGAGTAAATTTTTAAATTTCCAATTGGATTCATAAAACTCAGATACAGATCTTTTTGAAATATACTTTTTATGCTGAAATCATAGAGAACTTAACACATTCATCAAATCTAAAGAAATTGTACTTGTAACTAGTAGCTAGGAACACAAAATATTAGAGGCCTAGAATCAAAAGTTAAGACATAAAATTCTAGATTAATTAAACATAAAGAATAAAAATCAAACAATTCCTTACTAAAACATGGGAGGGTTTTTTTCTTTTTTTTAAATAATCTTGGAATGAATGAAAGCTTTCTAAATAGAAAAGAAAAGTTGAGGGCATAAATGCATATTTAAAATAAAGTAAAGTAAAGCATGGCAAAAAAATTTAGAGACAACAAAATGAGTGAAGGCATTTGCAACTCACATAACAATGAGCCGATTTTTAAAATATAGATTTCCTGCAAATGATAAAATAGACATTTAATATAAATAAATATAAACAAACATTTCATAGAAAAAGAACTGCAGATGGCTCATAGAATATATGAACAAGTGTTCAAACTAACATATAATCAGAAAACAAAGTTTATGATTTTAGATAACAAAGAACCAAAAGTTGATAACACACTGTGTTGACTAATAAGGAAACAGCCACCCTCAGTGTAAATTTGCATGATGGAGAATGAATAGGTATCTTTCAAAGATATAAAAATCACAAAACCTTGACCAAGCAATATGTCTTTTAAGTATCTATCCAAATATGCTTGCACACATGCAGAATGACTTCTGTACATGGATATTGTTTATAGCACAGTTTATATTAGCAAAATTAGAAAGAACTAAAATATATTTCAAGAGGAAACTAGGTTAAATAAAGTATCCTATTTAAATATGTCCTAATATGGAAAAAGTCTTATAGCTACAACATTTTAATTTAAGAAAAAGTACTCAACAAGATGATGGTAGTGGTTTAGACACTCAGTCGTGTCCAACTCTTGCGATCCCATGTACTGTAGCCCACAAGGCTCCTCTGTCCCTAGGATTTTCCAGGCAAGAATACTAGACGTGGTTGCCATTTCCTTCTCCACAGGATGTTCCCCACCCAGGTATCGAACCTGGGTCTCTGGCTCTGCAGGAAGATTCTTTACTGATGAGCTACCAGGGAAGCTCTGGTAGATAATAGACAGATATAGATATATTAATACATATATATGTATAATATTGTGTATGTTTTTAATGCACAGATTGCATCTGAAAGAATACCAAAAAATGTGGCCAAGTGGCAGAGAGGAGAAGCACAGAAAATCTCTTTTGACTGCGTTAATGCGTTCTAGCCAAAGAAATACATCCACATATCTGTGGTTGAACAAAGTTGGGTTTATTGACCCTCAGTAAGGAAGAAAAATACACACCATGGCAGAACTGAGCTGTTTTAGTTAGTACAGTGTAAGCAAGGACTTCCAGATTTGGTCTCAAGTGATTTTTAAGGAGAAAAAAAAAAAAGAAAGCAGATTTATTCTGGGTTGAACGCTCTATGGATGCAGGTATACTTCTATAATTGGATATCTTAATAATTTTTATCTGGATGGCAAGAAGAACATAGTTACTACAGCTTTAAAGCTATAGCCACCCATATAAGCCAGGGTAGAGCAATATTTGATCATTTTGTAGTTTGGACAACTTTCTTGTTTTTGTCTACATTCAGATGTGATACAGAGTGGTCTCATTTGCATCCTGATCCATCATGGTCACAGTGGCCTTTTCTGATCTGGTGTTCTATGAAACTGTTTATGTTCAACAGAAGCACACCAAGGCCTGCTGGTAGTGCCAATCCAGCTCATGGTTGTTAAGCACTGTTTTACTCTTTTTCAACTGTATACCCTTTTATGTGCCTTTATAATTTTTTATCATATATTTATCTATTCAAAATAGTTTTTAAACGAATCTCAAGACTGAAGGAGACCTTAAAAGTCAGTGAGTTCTGAAACTGTCGCAACCATCATCATGTTCTTCCCCTCCCATACCAAAGGAGTTTGTTTTGTTTTGTTTTTTTTTTTTCATAAATCCTCTACAAGTACTAGTACAGCATCTGCTTGACTATCTCCAGTTTCACCATTGTACTCATTTATCAGGCAGCTCATGCCATAGTCAAGTGGCCCTGAATATTTTTGTTCAGAGAACAAAGGGAACAATGCATTTGGTTATAATATTTTAATTGTTTTCACCCCAGCATGTTTGACCTCTTCAAATGTACCTTCTCCTATGGTAACCAGTGGAGCAGAATAATTACCTTTCTAATTTTATGTAAAATATTCCTATTAATACTCTCCCAACTGCAATTGTCTTTTTTTTGTGCCAGTGTTTCAACACTGTTCTGCATCTTTTATTATCATTACATTTGCAGAGATTTTTATCTGTTGCTGCTGACAAACCCATTTGGCTTTGTACTCAATTACATGTAATTAGTCTTTTCTTCATGAACAAAAGATCAGGTGTCCTATTAATTCAATCCAAGATGCTACGGTAAGGTTGGCTGGACCCAATGATGTCTATTGAACCAAACATCAGACTTCTGACAGATGCTCATAGTAACAAGATTTTTTTTCAAACAATCAAATGCTTTTACTCCTGCCCACACAAAGTAGAGAAAGAAAATGCATTTTAATAGCTCAGAGATTTATAATTTTCTATTAAAAAGCATGACTACAATTTAAAGCCTTCTCTGATATTTTTACCTCAATCCACACTCAGAAAAGGTAAAAATAAAAGTAACTTGTTTTCACTGGAAAATTTTAATTAAAATATAGGGGGGAGGTATCAGAAAAAAGTATATTAGTCAAAAAAACTGGCAAAATTGGAATAAAGTCTATAGCTCAATTAATAGTACTTACCAATGTTAATTTCCTGGATTTGATAATTGTAGTGTTGTTACATAAAGTGGTGCCCATTAGGGGAAGCTGGGTGAAGTGTACACTGGAATTTCCTATGTTATTCTGTAATTTCTCTTAAGTCTAACATTATTTCAAAAGGAAATATTAAAAGATACTTAGGTAGATAGACAATGATCTACAGAAACTTTTACACATATGCATAAGGACACATTAATTCATTTGTTTCATCTTTTGTTGAGGGCTTACTATGTATTAATGATCATTCTAGATTCTAGATCAAAACAAAATCTCTTCACTCAGGAAAATTATATTCTCCTGGGAAGAAGATAAAAAATAAAGAGCAACAATATACATTTTAGGTCATCATAGGAGCTATAAATAGAAAAAAAACTGGGGTAGCAGAACAGAAAGGTAAAGGTGAAATGTTTAATTTTATTAAGGATGGCCAGGGAGGCTTCTTCAACATCTACAAGATATATTTTAGCAGCACTGTTTGTAATTGCCTTAAAATATAAATGCCTATTATCCATCAAAAAGAGAATGGATAAATGTATTTTGGTATGTTCATGCAATGGGATACTTTACAAAAATGAAAATGAATGATATAAAGCAAATATATCACCATATATGCATTGGATGACCATGATATTGGGAGGAAAATACATAAAATTATATATGATAATGTTACTCTTAAAAAAGTTTAAAACCATGCAAAACAATGTCACGAATGATGTATACAATATATGCATCATGTATATATGAAAAATGTACTTGTAAACCTACATGGAAATAAACAAAAAAAAAGTCAAATTCAGGATAGTTGTTATACCTGGTACTGAAGGGGAAAAGTAGACTCCACCATTTCGAAAGAGCATACTGGGGCTTCAGATGTAATGATGTTTTTAACTAAATGTTAAGCCAAGGGTTGGGTATCCAAATGAATTTATTAAGTCTTATTATTTTGTATATTTAAGCTCCTTTTAATACCAACCTGTCAATTAATGTATGCAGTAGTTTATTTGAATAAAATATAAGATATTTTAAATTTGTGAACTTAGTTTCTAAAAGTATGTGACCAAACGCAGTACCTTCAGTGTGTGTGTCATGCATAATGCCATTATGCCCATAAATACACACATATATAATACACACACATCTGTTTGTGTATGCTGCTGCTGCTGCTAAGTTACTTCAGTCGTGTCCAACTCTGTGCGACCCCATAGATGGCAGCCCACCAGGCTCCCCTGTCCCTGGGATTCTCCAGGCAAGAACATTGGAGTGGGTTGCCATTTCCTTCTCCAATGCATGAAACTGAAAAGTGAAAATGAAGTCGCTTAGTCGTGTCTGACTCTTAGCGACCCCATGGACTGCAGCTTACTAGGCTCCTCCATCCATGGGATTTTCCAGGCAAGAGTACTGGAGTGGGGTGCCATTGCCTTCTCCACTGTTTGTGTATAAATGTATATATTTACATGTGGTTATAGATCTACATTAGCCATTGACACAGCATTTGGAGAGAAAGCACTTTCAACTATTTTTCTAGAAAAATAGTAAGTGTTTCTGTTAGTGGACTCCACACTTTCACCTCTCGGCCATTGCTCTATGATAAATGTCATGCATTCACAGGACAGCTGTCTGGGTTACAGTTGCATCCTATTAAACTGAGTATGGCTATTTGGCTCACTTGAATCTATCTTCATAAATTTATAATTTTTCAATCTTTTTTTAAGTTGGGTAGCTGGTGCTGACAGAGGATATTAATGCTTTCATCTCCAGCCACCTCATCTTATAGAAAAAGAAACCAGATCAAGGGATACCTCAGAGACAGCAGGGGGTGACACAGCTAAGTAACATCCTTGATTCTTTCCATCTATACTTGTAGCTTCACTAAATTTGCATTCAAGTTGAGATGCAATAAATGGAAATTATACATGGAGAGGAGAGCATCCTTATTCATCTGGACTCAGGGAAAATCTTAAATCATTTAAAGAATGCATTTCCACAAACACAAACCAACAATGCAAAACACAATAAGTAAATCAACTCCTCAGCAGAAAATGGGCTGAAATTCTCTATAATGAGATCTTTCCTTTATTGTAATTCATATTTTGTAACATGTAACATTAAGTAAACAAAGAATAATTTAGAAGGGGTGGATAGGAGCATTTTCACACTCTAGGGATCATAGAACTTTCCTCAGATCTGTATTTTTCCCTGGTGGCTCAGATGGTAAAGAATCTACCCAAAGTGCAAGAGATCTGGTTTCAATCCCTGGATTAGAAAGATGCCTTAGAGAAGGGAATGGCTACCCCACTCCAGTATTCTTTCCTGGAGAATTCTATGAACAGAGGAGCCTGGTGGGCTACAGTCCGTGGGGTCGCAAAGAGTCGGACATGACTGAGCAACTAACACTTTCACCATAAAATATCAAGCTTTTAGATTACCTTATTCAGTTGGACAGAATGTCAATCTGACCACAAGTGAAAGAAAGAAAGAAAGTGAAAGAAAGTCTGACCAAAAAAACCCACATCTATCAGAAGACAACTCAATTGGGTATAGATTTAATGAGCATTTACTATGTGACCAGTGACCAGTAATAAAGATCTAGCAGTGAATACAGACAAACTTTGGGAAACAATATAATGTCCTACATATTTTTAGAATAATAGGAATTTCCTCCCCAGGTACCTATATATGATTATGCAGAAACCGAAAGGTACCATGAGAGTGGTCATTCCTGACTCTGAGGCTTATATTAAAAATGCTTCTTAAATGCAATTACAGTCTGTCAGACTTTGATGATTTGGTAATTATCAAGCTTGTCAGCCCTATAGTTAAATTAGTTAAACATTATTTCCAGAGATGTCATCAATAATCTTTTAATACTTGGATTTTATTTCAAAAAATTGTAAACAAAATTGCAGTTCAGTACTGATATTTATCATCTTATTATCATATAAACTGCAACATATAATATTTTAATATAGTTTTCTTTTTAAATCAATAAATTTGGCCTCAGTCAAGATAAAATAACATGTAATATACAAATGTATATATTCAATATTTACTTTGAGAAGTAATTTTTGTCTTCCAGAAATGATGTTCTAAGACTTATTATGGTATTTTTACTATTTGGTTCTAGGATTAAAACACTACCTTGAGCTGGAAGGTAGCCTTGTTTCTGTGAATACTTAACATCGTTCTGACTACAAACAATGGAATGAGAGGAAATTCTTGTCCACTGAGCAGTCAGAACTCCTTCAAGCCTCCTACCTTCTTATTGAATACATAAGCTCTATACATTACTGTCTCTTTGCTATAAGAATCATACCAAAAAGGACAAAGGAAAAGACAACTAGCTTACTAGTAGTTGAACAGTTCCAAAGGCAGCCTGGCCATGCTTTAGGTCTAAGAGACACTAAGCCATACATCTGATTGTAATTGGATTGCATGAAGCTAATGTTCCTTACTGTAGTCGCTGTTTTCGTCCTTGGTCCCATCGATGGTACCATCTGGGTGCATCTGCAGGAAATATCCCTGCTGGCTGAATAACCTTGTCACAATTCCTTTCAGCTGGGGTTCTGCAAAACAAAATGAAATGATTATTCAAGTTTTTATTTGGTTTGCAAAAATGCACACTTGCAAATTATCAAAAACATCCCCTAAGTCAATGCATAAATGCCAATGGTTTAAATACTGAAGTAACTATTTGGAAAGGAGGAATTTTGGTAACATAGCTTTACTTTTTCTTCTTTCTAAAGGCAGATCCATAATATTCTGCAACAGTAAACCAAATGTAAATGAATAAAAGTGAAAGTGAAAGTCACTCATCGTGTCTGACTCTTTGTGACCCCATGGTCTATACAGTCCATGGAATTCTCTAGGCCAGAATACTGGAGTGAGTAGCTTTTCCCTTCTCCGGGGGATCTTCACAACCCAGGGATCGAACCCAGGTCTCCCACACTGCAGGCTGATTCTTTTACCAGCTGAGCCACAAAGGAAGCCTAAATGAATAAAAGCTAATTATGATTAGGAAAATACAGAGGTGTGCTAAAAAGTGAGTTATTCTTCTCCCTTGTGTGTCTAGTGTCTGGCTTCAATATACCACCAAGCTTGTGGTCCCATTCCAGAATACTGTTCAGACCAAACTGCCAGTGTAATTCCTAAGCTTTCAGCAGTCATAATCGGCTCCTGGAAGACTTCTATTTCTGCTGAATGATAACTATCTATCAGAAACCCCTGGTTTTAAAATTCTAATCAAATTCAGTCTTGGATGAGATCCATAGAATAAAGTTAAACCCTCCATGGCCATGAGATGTCACTGGAAAGTATGTGGAAACAGATTTCACCTTCAGTAAATACATCACCAGAGTAAGACCCAATACCATGTAAGTCATTTTTCCAGTACAAAAAATAAATAAATAAAAATCAAGCCATATATATTTCTGTAAATATTTCAAACTAGATGTGGTCTTTGGCTTTTAAAATTCCCTACACCCTAATACCATCAAACTGATCTTTGTATAACACATTTGAATTTTTGTATACCCACTAACCATAAATATTTAAAGCTTTCTCACTGTGGTACTAGCTGCAGCAACAATCTATTTTCTACAATATCACTACCATCTTTATCTCTACTTTAGTGTTTGGTAAAAATTAGACTACTGCAGCACACTCATAGGGGGCTTCCCAGGTGGCTCAGTGGTAAAGAAGCCATCTGCCAATGCGGGAGATGCGGGTTTGATCCCTGGGTCAGGAAGATGCCCTGCAAAGGAAATGGCAACCTGCTTCAGTATTCTTGCCTGGAAAATCCCATGGACAGAGGAGCCTGGCAGGCTACAGTCCATGGGGTAGCAAAGAATCGGACAGGAATGAGCGATTGAGCACATACACACACAAACATGCACCATATTTACTGTCCTAATTATTCCATTAAAATTAGTAGTAAAAGAAAAATGCTGCTTCTGTTGACAAAAAAAAATGAGGTAAGGATGGGACTCGTATGATTGGTGATGTAGTTATGCATTATCTTCAAAAGAGCAATCAAAGAATTTCAACTGAGAGTCAGTTCCTTCACCAACTTATTAAATCAATAATAATTCAGATCTCTTTTGGGTGGGGGGGCGGGCAATATGCTAAATACTGTGTGTTAAACTAAACACACGTATTGATGGTTGAATCTAAATAAGAGTTCCAGTTAAGGATTCAGTGCAACAAACTCTTTGGGAACGGACCTGCACCCTACAACCATCATGTCTTTTACACCTACAACTAGATGGCACATCCTTGGGAATGCGAGGCAATGCCTGTATAAACATATCTTCTCCAAAGCAGTCCTAAAAGTAGAAAAGATGCCCCTCCCAGAAAAAAAAAAACTGGTAATTATGAAGCAGGGTATTAAAGAGAACTAAACTGGAAAGTAGGCATTCTGATTGATAACTGTGTATTAACACTGTGGGTTAAATAAATTCAATATATTTAAAATGTGTAGGCATTACATAAACTGGGGCTCTGTAACAACCTAGAGGGGTGGGGTGGGGAAGAAGATGGCAGGGATATTCAAGAGGGTGGGGGACATAGGTATACCAATGGCTGATTCATGTGGATGTTTGGCAGAAACCAACACAATACTGTAAAGCAATCATCCTTCAATGAAAAAAAAATAAATTTAATTAAAAAATAATCATTTGTATGCCTTAATTTCCTCACCAATAAAATCTGGAAGGTAAAGTAAGTGATTTTTAGGTCCCTTCTATGATTCTCTATTGATGTTGAGCAACTATGACTTAAAGTCTCTTTGACTTGAGAATCTTCTTCTCTAAAGAGTGCCAGAAATCAAACCACAGATTCATTCTGAATGTGTTGTCTCCATGCGTGCCCCCCCACCACCCCCAACAAGGGATATGTAGGAGAGCACATATTAATAGCTAGCTAACCTCAATGCAAAAATATATATTTGACCCCTACCACCTATCAAACACTACCAACCTTCTCAGGCTCAGTTCCAAATCACTTCCCCCAGGAAGACTTGGCTATTATTAAGTGTGAGTCACTTTCATAATCAGAGGAAATAAGAATGTCTGAGCTTCTTCCATAAGGCTAACTGGTTGACAGGTAAATGCTACTGAGGTACATTCAACTCTAGATTTGCACTCAGGAGACTCAGCTTTGAACCACAACTGCTGTGGGGTCTTGAGCAAGTCACTTAGTATCTGAGGCTATTCTCCTACCTGTATAACAGGAAAAAATAATTCTTATGCTATCTATCAACATTTAGAATTTCAGATGAATAAATAAATGTAATAGTGTGAAATGAAAAGCCTCATAATAATATAAACTCTAATTAAGGTCTAATTTTTCAACCCTGAAAATTGAGGAAACAGTTTAAGTGAGATAAAGGGAGCATTTTACTAATAGACTTACTAATAGTCTCCTGATTTGCATTTTAGTAAAATATTAGTTGAGTTCTTAATGTCACTAAAGTAACCAAAAGACTAACAGCAGATGATAGAAAAGGACAGAAGGAAGGAAAGGGACAACTGTCTTATAATTCATATTTTATTTCTAATAAACTTGATCAGATCACGTTGAGAAGTCATGTTTTGGCTGGCAATGAGACACATGGCAGCTGAATCATTAATGTCTGGAAATAATTGTTTTTGTTTTTGTTTTTTTTCCATGCTCCTCTTTCTGAAGTGGTAATTAAGCACTTCTTTTGCTTTGGTGAAGCTATCTCTTTTTTGGGACCCTGTGAATTCAGGTTAGTAACTCCTGTTCAAGATAATGAGCATTGAACTTGTACATCAACCTTGACTGCCCAGAAGCAGTGCCAGAACAAGGTCAGAGTCTGGGTTTTAATTATATGATGATTTATGAAAGTGAATGTTTTACACTATAGCTGTTTCAAAGGAGATCTGATCATCTATTAAACAAATGCTCTGAACCTAGGACGTGTCATAGAAAGCAGTATGGCCTGCCTGACAGGGCTATACCTTTATTATCATCAAACCCTATCAACCTTTCCAGGCTCAGTTCAAAATCACCTCTACCAGGAAGATGTGGCTGTCATAAGGGAGGATCACTTTTATAATTGGGGGAATAAAAGAAAGTGTTTTGTTGTATTTTAAAGAAAGAGGTTTAAAAATGAGACCATTTTTTGGGACATCTAACATTCTGGGTGCATTCAATAAACATGCTTTATATTTTTCAGACTATGCTTAGGGATCTAGCAAATCAGTAAGACCCATGCTGTCCTCAGGGAGCACCTAGTGTAATGCATGAAACATACATATATATAATACTAGTGCGGATAACTGTTAAACTATGAATGGAAGCAGAGTGACATGATACCATAAGGAGCAAGGGACTAATTCTGTCTTGAGGTTTGGTGAAGGCACCTCATCTGTCACTTGAAGAGTGAATGCACTTTCACAGGCAAAGAACCCAGAGGAAGAGCACTGCAGACAGACAATGGGTAAAGGGAAAACTAGCATGGCAGACTTTGGGAATGACACAGAATCTGGCCCAGGTATAACATATGGCAGAAGTTTCCAAACGCTGACATGTAAGTAACTGCCTATTCTCAACAAATGTTCATAGGTCAACAGTGAAATAAGAAAAATAAGGTCAATGGAATAAGTTTTATTAAGCTAATTTTATATTCAATTTATATGCTTCTCCTTGATTCTAAGATTCTGTTTTCCATTATATTTTCATTTTTTAATGAAATGATGGCTATATTATTAGACGGTGAGTAGACCATTTTATTAGTAGATGGGTTTGGTTTATTCCCTTTTGTACTCTGAAGTAGTGTAGCAAACACTGCTAGATTTTCTCCAAAATCCATTTCCTCTTTTTCCTGGGCACCCAGCTAGACCATATGTCCTAGCCTCGCTTGCAGTTCGGTTTGGCAGATGAATGAGTGTCATATGGAATGTTAAGTGGAAGTGATGTGTGCCATTTTCAGGCCAAGGCTTTTCAAAGCAAACATTCTCCTCCACATTTTCCCTTCCTTATTGCTGGCTGGATTTAAATGACAAAGCCCTAGAAGATGTCAATAAAATAGGAGAATTCTGGTGGAAAAAAAGACTACAGCCATCAGAAATATCCACCCTGGACAGTTAGGTGAATAAGAACTAGCAGTGGTTGTACATAGTGACTTCCTTCCTAAGAGAATATGAAAAGGGGATGGAGGATGGGAGGTTACATCACAGTGCAGAAATCTGACAAATAAAACGCTATCTCAGCCAGGGGGTCAGGGTTAAGGTCAACCGTCATGAAACATGCCGATAGCACCTATCCTTGATATGACGTGAATGGCACTTTGCCTCTGGGATCTTTCTCCCCAAAACCCATGACCCCAGTCTAATCATGAGGAAAACATCAAACAAATCTCAAATGAAGGATATTCTACAAAACAACTGACAAGTACCCCTTGAAACTGCCAAAAAATTAAAAGATTTAAAAAAAAAAAGAAATTCTGAGAAAATGTCACAGCAAAGAGGAGCCTAAGGAGATACGACAACAAATGCAATGTGGTGTCCTTGATGTGACCCTGGAACTGAAAAAGGACATTAGGCAAAAGTTGAGGACATGTGAATAAAGTATGGACTTAAGTTAATCATAATGTATCAATACCAACTAATTGTCACAAGTATACCAAATGAATGTAAGATGTTCATATGGGAACTAGGTGTAGGATACATGGGAACTCTTTGTACTATTTTAATCTTTCTATAAATGCAAAAGCATTTTAAAATAAAAACTTTATTAAAAATGATCATTATAGCCACAAAAGCAAGTAAAAAATGTTACCTTCAAAGAGGTTGGTAAAAAATTAGGTAAAGCATAGGACCTCAAGTTTAGCACTGATTCCCTTCAGGATGACGTGGCAATTTCCACAGAATGTTTGACTTCAAAGCCACTCAGAAAAGCTGATACCTGAAGGAGTTATCTAGACATTCCTGCTGCCTTAATGTGTGGTGCTATAAGGTTGTTAGCTAAGTATATACTTGAAATCAGAACACAGTCAGAGCCGAGGGAACCTGATCACAGATCTCAAATGAATACTAGATTGCAGGAATTAGAATGAATTTTTTTTGACTTGAAAAGGAACTTGGAAGCCACCCTTCATTCTTCAAAATACCTTCTTTCATTAACATCAAAGACAGAAAATAAAAACTGAGCCTCAGAGGGAAAATGTCTTGTCCAAGGTCATCCAGCCAACACATGGATGAGTTAGGATAATACTCCTTTCCAATATACTGAATGAACATCAACATTTCCTTTCCAAAGAACATCCATGACATAATCTGTAGCTTGTGTGGGTTTCAGAACTGGGACTAGCCGGGGTTGGGTGGGTGAGGAGAGGAAAACAGAGAAGAAACGAGGAGGAAGGGGAGCACCTAGGTGTGCATCAGTCACATCAGTTATTGAAGTGTGGGAGTGACAAAGGAAAGGGGTTATGGGAAGCTGCAAGAAATATATGTGTGTGTGTGTGTGTGTGTGTGCATATATTTGATATTAACATATCTGTACACATACAAAACATGTCAATATAAAATATATATTACATATTGTTGTTTAGTCGCTAAGTCGTGTCCAACTCTTTGTGATCCCATGGACTGTAGCCCACCAGGCTCCTCTGTCCATGGGATTTTCCATTTCCTTCTCCAGGGGATCTTCCCAACCCAGGGATCAAACCCGTATCTCCTGCAATGGCAGGCAGATTTTTCACCATTGAGCCACCGAGGAAGCCCCATATATACATACATATAATACTAAAATTGGATGTGTTTATCTAGGGCCAGCCTGTTCAACATTTGCACCTAAACTTAGAGAAAGTGTCCCCATGTAAACTCCAATGTAAGATAAAAAATATAAGAGTGATCCCAATTTTTTTATGGAAGTCATATCCAGACAAGTAACAGTACTTATAATAATAATAATATAATATTATTGGCTGAACCCATCTACTTCCCACCAGGCATTTCCTCATGATTTTACTACAGTTGTATCTGATACTCACTACTGAACGTGTAAGGTACTTTTTCTCCTTGGTCAGGTGAGATGATCACGATTCACTTACCCAAGGTTATACAACTAGATTCTCCAGGCAAGAATACTGGAGTGGGTTACCATTTCCTTCTCCAGGGGATCTTCCTGACCCAGGGATCGAACCCGGGTCTCCCGCATTGGAGGCAGACGCTTTAACCTCTGAGCCACGAGGGAAGCCCAGTTAAGGAAGAGAGAGCCATTCTCCAGCTCTGTTGGGTCCCTTTAAGAAAGACACTGGTGAAACTGAAACATGTCCAGAGGAATAGGAGCCAAATAAAGAGGGTACAAAGGACTGTCACATGAAGAATGGCTGAATGAACAGTGGATATGCAGCCTGAACAAGGGAGGGCTCAGGGGATGTGAGAGCTGTCCCCACTTTCTTGGGAGTAGAAGTAGGAAGACAGAAGTAAGAAAAGGCCAATTTGTTCTGAGTAGCTCCACAGGGACAGACAGAACTAGGGCCAGTGGGTGAACATTATGGGGAGGCAGGTAAAAAAGGACCTTTCTGTAAACTGTATTCACAAAGAGAACAAGCTGTCTAAGGAAAACAGTGAGTTTGTTGGCCCTGGACAGAAGCAAACAGAGACAAGCAGAAAAAAAGCTACAGGTCAGGACAGCAACGAAGGGCACAGAGATCTCCGAAAGCTAAGGCATTCTGCGTGGCAGTGAGAGGTCCTTTCCAGGCCTGAGGTCCTGGAAAGCTTGAGATAAGCCAGATGGCGGTTAACACAAGCTCACATTTCTACTTCTTAGTGTGTGCTTAGAACAGGGAATTGAAAAGACTGTTGAACAAGCATCCTGCAAATGGAGAGGTCTTTGTAAATGTTAAGCGTGCTTTGTGTGGTAATTTGATGGCTTTTTTTTTTTTTTTTTTAATCAGTCTCTGTGGGCTTACAAACAGACTCTCAGCATCAAGGTTTAATGTTGCCCATTTAAAGGAACTGAGATTGAAGAGGTTGTTAAATTGTGATTCTTGTCGAGTGCTTCTGGGCCTCATACTGCTGCAGATTTCAAAATTAGATTATCAGGGTTGGAAATTGTTCATAAACAGATATACTTCTGACAATCACAGCTAAAGGGTATAGACTAGGGCACATTTGCATACCATACATCAAAGCCCCAGACAAATCAGAGACTGATACAGGAAGACACTGGAAAGAGGACAGAATTTATCTAGACTTTTGAAAACACTGCAAAAATGACAGTCACACTAAGCTGGGGGAATTTATTCAAAATATTTGTTTAGGAAAAAAAGACACAGGCCTGAGACCCCCACATTCACTCAGAAGACTGCAGTGAATGAGGCAGAGATGCCATATCATGGGAAGTCACAGAACCAGCAGAATCTGTCTGCTCAGTGGGGTGAAGACTGCCATGTCTTGTCCTGAGTCCTCAGTCCTCTAGCAGGTCAAGTGAAGGTGACAGATGCCTTCAGCAGTTACCCTCTCTAAGACCACAGAAATCCCCTGTAACAATAATAACTGAAAGAGGACTCTATTTATAAATGCAAATCTATTTTCTCAACCAGCAGATACTAACAGCACATTTTATCCAAAAAACAAGTATGTACTGAGCACCAGACTTTCCAGTGGTTATTCTAGGTAGAGGGGATAACTAGTGATATGCTCATAAAACAGCTCTTGAAAAAAAAAATGCCCCAAACCTGATTTTCATGGGACTTATTTCTAAGGGGTCAATCTTCCCACCATGGCTGATTTACAACTATCATTTGACCTCACTGGATGCAGAGCTGAAGCAGACAAGATGCACATTCCAGGTTCCAGCATAGCGCTGAGTACAACAGAGCAAAAGCCATGAAGCTTACATTCCAACAGAGAAGACAAGATGGAAACAAACAACTCATATACAACAGTTTTCTGTTGTAAAGGTACCGTGACAAAATGAAGGTGATGGAAAAGGATGGAGGGTCCAGGAGATGAGAGTGTTACTGTGGACAGCACAGCTAGCAGCGGACTTGACCAATACCTGATGAAGAGAGGAGCTAAGAGCATCCAGAAACAGGGACGGGAAATGCAAAGTAATCCTAATGCTTGAAAAGACTGGGAACCAGCAGATGAGAGGCTCTCTGAAGATCCTCCTCTCGACCAGGAGCTGGCAAACTACAGCCCTGCTGCTGCCAATTCTGTAAATAAAGTTTTATTGGAACACAGCCCATGCTCCTTCATTCACACATTTGCCCCTGGCTACTTCTGTGCTACAACAACAGAGATGAGTACTTGCAACAGAGGTCCTACAGCCTGAAAAGCCTAAAATATTTACTAACAGGCTCCTTCCAGAAAAAGTTGGCCAACCCTTGCTTTAGACCCTGATGATGTAGTTTCTGCTGCCTGAAATGCACACCTCATCTGCTGCTTAGGCCCGGAACTGCTCCCCACCCCTTCAGGCTATCTTCCACTGGGCCTTCCCTGACACCCTGAGGCTAAATTAATCACTCCCTGAGGCACAGGCGAGGACTCCCCACACTGTCACAGCTGTTTGCTTATGCTCTGTCTCCGCTGCTGAACTAGGTTTAGCTCCTCGATGGCAAGGACCTTGAATGATTCACGACCCTGTCCCAACACCCAGCACAGAGCCAGGCACAGAGTAGGTACAGGGTGTTTGCATGTGGACAGAAAGGAGGTAAGTGATACCTGGGATTTTCCACTGTGAGGGTGACTTTTAGAGGAGCTCCTCATTTGTAAGAGAGCTGTGTAAAGCCTTTGAATACTTTCAGTGCCTTTCCTCCCCTTTTCAGTCTCAGCCCCTCCACCCTGAACACAGTCTGACAAGCACAGCAGCAGCCTCCATAAACTGAACAGACTCCAAAGCCCTGAGTTGCCTCCCACTTCAGCGGCAATCAAGTGACCTTGAGACAAGCAACTCTCAACCTTCATGCTGCCTCAAAGCTAAATGGAAAGAAAGGACACAGCTTTCCAAAGTATCCTCTTCACTAAAGCAGTCTGAGCTGGGAAGATGGGGAAGATCGGAGAAGCAGGGCAGGGAAATGCCCATCAGATGGGGTTTCTGTGCTGAGCCAATTTTATTCCTTGTACCATTAACCCTGTCCCTCCCAGTTTCCTCTCTAGAGGAAGATGCTCGTGAAAATTTAAAATAACTCAAATACTGCCTTCCAACACGCACTAGGTGCTGGGTACAAAGATGAGTAAGATGCAATTCCTGCCTTGACAGCACCCACAGCCTCGTCGCTGAGGCACACACACCATAAACCATAACCAGTGAACAAGGAAAGTGCTGTCCTAGAGAAACAAACAAAACGCCATGAAATCACAGAGCAGGGCTGCTAAGCTGACCTGGGGTGGTGGGATCTAGGACAAGAAGCAGTAAAGAAAGGCTTCAGAAGTTGAAGCAACATTTCAGACTTGGCCTTGAATAGGCAGGGAAGTTGTGCTTTGAGCAGTTATTAGCAGGAGGGCCAGCCCCACGTGACGCACAAGCTGAGCACATTCAGAGAGTGGGCAAGTGCACGAGAGAGCCCAGGGTATGAGGAAATATAAGGGTGCACACAGTGGCTGGAGGTGACAGAAGGGAAATATGGATCCAAGACACTTGAGGTTCTTAAGGTGCTAATAACATGTATTTTATCCTTTAAAACAATGAGCTCCAAACTCTTTTGAGCATATATCTCTATCTGTGAAATATTAAATCTACAGCCTCCATATGAAAAGAAGCAGGGCCCTGTGAGGGCTTCTCAGGACAGAAACCATCCCCTGCAATGGACCTTTGCTTAACTTTTGTCTGCAGAAAAACTTTAGTCAAAGGAGAAATTTAATCAGAAAAATGAGAAAATACAGAAACAAAAAAAGCAGTCAAACAAGACCAAATAATCATAGCTTAGTCATTAAATAAAATCAAGGACTTTTAGTTCCTCATCAAGGACGATAGATAATTTTCGGAGCCATATATCCTTTGAGCTGTTTTGTAGACACTGAAATCCAGGTAGAAGAAGTTAACTACCTGATGACCAGGCTATAGCCATGATACAAGCTGCCACAGTTCTGAGAAATGGCCCCAGAGCAATGGGAACAAACCAACCCTGAAACCGAAGACTAACTGTACTTTGAACAGTCAAGAGGAGGCTGATAGACCACCACACGACTAATTTCAAGATGACTGTGGCTGTCAGAGCTGCCCGTGCTGTTTCTGCATATAGCCCCTCCCTCTGTCCATGCACCCCTGAAATTCCCCTTTAAAAAGCTCTTGTCCAGTGATTGTCAGGGGGAGTTGGCCTTTGGACATGAGTCTACTCTCCCTGCCAGATGCCAGCCTCCAAAATAAAGCAAACTTTCAAAACAAACTTATGGTTACCAAAATGGAAACAGGAGGGGGGAGGGATAAATCAGGAGCTTACTATTAATATACACACATTACTATATATAAGGTAGATAACCATCCAGGGCCTAATGTATGTAGCACAGAGAACTCAACTCAGTGTTCTGTATTAACTTATACGGAAAAAGAACCTGAAAAAAAAATGGATATATGTATAAGTGAGTCAATTTGCTGTATACCTGTAACTAACACTGTAAATCAACTATACTCAAATAAAATTTTAAAAAATCCAAAGATACAAATAAGATTAAAAAAAAAAAAGCAAACTTTCTTTTCCATAAATCTGGCCTCCTGCATATTGGCTTTCAAGTGACAAGTTGCTAGACCTGAGTTTTGGTAACACATGTATATATATTTATTATTTGTAAAGTACATGCAGGTACTACTACATACATTATACATATATTATAAATTAAAGCTCAAATGTTTAAAAAATACCAATACTAAAAACACACAAAAATAAAATATCCACATAATAAACGTTTGTCTTTTTCCACCCACTTTAGAGAAAGACAAACATCAGTAGTATGGAATCAGTCAATAAGGAAACTGAAGGATTTTAAGCCTGGGGATAAATTATGAGGGCAGTATTTTAGAAAGCCATGCTGGAGAACAACAGAGAAGGATGACTTAGAGTGCATGATGCTGTGATCCTAGAAGCCACACAGGAAGCCACTGACATATAGTGAAGCCTTAGGAAGGGAGCGGCAGTGAAGGTGGAGAGAAGTCAGCCTGAGGACTGTTGGTGCTTGGTGGGCTTTGGCTCTGGAAAACTGTATGACCTCTCCTTCTCCAAATAAGAGTCTATCATTAGGCTTCTAAGGGAGCCCTGTGTCAGTGTAGAATACCATGGAATATCATGAAATATGAGGGTGGAAAAAGCTTAATGTGAGCATTCCTAGGAACCCAAATGACTTCTTTGCCTTTCTAATGATTTGCATTCATGAAGGAGGGTTTGACTCTGGTCACCCTCACTGAGTCACAGCCCTTGGTCTTCCTTACACTATCATCCAAGGAAGGGGACCTGAAATGAGCCTCGTCTTCCAGGCAACTCAAGAATGAGCTCCAGAGAATGAAAATCATGAGATATTTCAAACAGGAAGGTAATCCTACAGTCTGAAGATTTTAGAACCAGAACAGTCCTTCAAAATGATCTAATTCTAAGGATGAAGAAGCAGAACACAGAAGAGAGTAGAAACTCCATTACAGCTAATACCTGGAATTGGGGCTTTTTAACAGACCATGATCCTTCTGTGCTGTGTCCCTTTAAATAAAATCATTTTTTCATACCTCTCACAGGTGTCCTGGCCTTGTCCCAAATGAGCTGTGTGGTATCCAGAAAGCTATTTCATTTCTTTGTACACAGGCATACTTTGCTTCTGGCGAAATCGTTTGAATGACTAGGACCTATTTCTGAAGACTGTTCTGAGGAATTATGAATATATACTGTACCAGTGGGAAGTGGGAGGGAAGTTCAAGAGGGAGGGGACTTATGTATATCTACGGCTGATTCATGCTGATGCATAGCAGAAACCAACACAGTATTGCAAAGCAATTATCCTTCAATTAAAAATAAATAAATTTGTTAATAAAGAATATACATTGCACCAGTGGAATGCAGGGACAATACAGAGGTGTGGGAATGGGAGGCACAGACAATTTGGTGTAAGACAGGCTCAAGGATGTATTGTACCACACAAGGAATATAACCAATATTTTGTAATAACTTTAAATGGAAAGTAATCTTTAAAAACTGTAATAATTTTTTTAATGTTTTAAAAAAGAATACACATCGTAATTTGTTCAACAACCTGCAAGTAGCCTTGATTGTGTAGTAGATTTAACTCTCAAGATAGAATTAATGTGGTTTGGAAGCCCCATATTAGGAGCAGTAGCAATGGGCAAATTCTCCTGAGTTTCATTCACTGATAACAATTGCCAAGCATTTACCGCATACCAGGGGCTTTCCAGGCAGTGCTAGTGATAAATAACCCGCCTGTAAATGCAGGAGACAGAAGAGATGCAGGTTTGATCCCTGGGTCAGGAAAATCCCCTGGAGGAGGGCATAGCCACCCACTCCAGTTTCTTGCCTGGAGAATTCCATGGACAGAGGAGCCTGGTAGGCTACAGTCCTTGGGGTTGCAAAGAGTCGGGCACAACTGACGGGACTTAGCACACACACACTCAGGCATACCACATACCAAGTGGTATTTGCCTGGACTATCTCTTTGAATTCTCAAAGAAATAATTGAAGGCAGATATTGGGCCTTTTTTTAGATTAGGAAACTGAGGCTTACAGAGGTTAAATCACTTGTTCTAAATCACAGAGGTAATAAATATCAGAACCAGGGGTCGAAGCCAGAACCCTCTGCTCTGTACACCTTCTCCCTGCTAATCAGTTGTCTCATGATGAAATCTAACATGCTGATACTCCTCTCTTCTTTCTTTTTGGTGATCAGCCCACAGAAATGGTAGAAACCTATGAAGTGATGGACCTAGAATTAACAGCAAATGCTAAGCTGGAGTTAAAACTTTTGGCATCCCAGTACAAAAAGGAAAAAAGAGGGAACGGGGAGTATAGACACTTCCATACATCCAAATAGTCTTCTGTAATAACAGCATCCTCGCTTGGCATAGAAAAATCTGCTCAGTTAGGCTTAAGGCCTCTTTTTCATAGACACATCTTTTGGCACCAGAAATAAATGAACAGAGGAGCACAGGCATGACAGTTCCCTGACATCAGAGGAGCAGCACTGTTAGACCTATCCTAAAACTGTCGTGTATCTCAGAGGAAATCTTTTCACCCAAATTGGCAAGCTTGGGGAATTCCCTCATATACGACAAATCTAAATTACCTGCAGGTAAAATGCCATTGTTGTAAAATGTGATCTTTGTCTGTCATCTTTTTTATAGTATCCACCAAGAAAAATCTGCAAAGTCAACCAGAGAGAGTTGAAGAGGTAATAATATTTTCTGCAGAAGAGCCATTTAGAGCACATTCATCAGCTTCAACTCAGCAGCAAGTTCAGGCCAGGCAGGATGGTGCAATGTAGTACAGGTCAGGAGATCCAGACACCTGGGGTTTCTTTCCAACTGTTGGCTCCTCTCCATCCCCACCGTCAACACCTTGATCCAGGCCATCACAGCTCCCAGCTAGATTCCTCCAACATTCACCTACACTCCTACTCTATTTCCCTTCCAAACCACACCATTACTGCAGAGTTAATATTTTACAGGATAAATTGGATCACATCACTCTCCTGCTTAAACCCTTTCATAGCTTCCCATTTCATTTATAATAAAACATCAAACCCTAAGCATGGCCTGGAGAGCTTTGCACCATCTGGCTCCTGTCTACCATTCCATCATCATCACAATTTACTTTCTCCTTGGCTCGCTAAGCTCTAGGCACACGTGGCTTCGTTCCCTTCAGACCTAAAGATCTTTGCACGTGCATTTCCCTTTGCTTGGATTGATTTCTTCCTAAGACAAACTCAGGTTTTAGCTTATATGTCACTCCACAGAGGTCTTGCCTGAGCCCCCAACCTAAATCTGCCTTCATATTCAGATTCTCTGCCAATACATTAATTTTCCCCCTACATAGCATACACCCTAATGTGTAATTAGATATCTATTTTTCTTTACTTGTTTAATATCTATTTCCTCCTCTATAGCACCAATGCGGGTGAGATTGTGTTAGTCTTACCCTTCACATTATACCCAGGACTCATTGCCATTAACACAACATAAGGAGCAAACACATATTTGTTCAAGGTACTGGTTTCCTCTCTCTAGGATTCAGATTTCAACTATAAAATGACAATTTGGGAATAAATCAGTGGCTGGAAATTTATAATCCCAGAAACCTAAGGGACTTATAAGTACAAATAGAGACAACAAGCTCTTTGCAATGAACTAAAGTAAAAATGAAAAAATTATATTTAATAAGAATTTTTTAGATATTATATCACCATATATTAATAAAGATTGTTAAAATTCTATTTAAAATGTAATCATACAAACTTTAATAATGCAGTTCAATAATTACATGATATAACAATAAATACATTAAAAAATAGAAATAGTTATCAAATGTGGATGGTACACTTGTGATGTAAATATGGATCAAATTCATATTTAAGGTATATGCTATACCTCAAATTCACCTTGGGAGGCTCTCAGTTGCTTTCAACTTGGAAGTAACTGAAAGAGACGTAAAGGAATTGTCACTGTGAATGATTCTGAGGGGCCGTTATAGATGCATAGATGAAAAATTCCATGGACAAAGAATGAGCCCATGGGATCAGACAAGAGTGTCAAGACAGTACTCAGAAGAGTTATCATGGAACACCCATGGAAAAACAAAAGCAAAAAAAGCCTGATTCTCTCCTGGCCAAAGCCAAGAAGCACATACCTCAGGGTTCAGTGCTACGGGGATTATTCATAGCCAGTGATTCTCCCAAATTTTGTAGAGGAGGCCAGCTTGACTTTAATACCATTACCTACTTAAAAAATTGCCAATGGTTTCCCGTTGGTATATGACACATTCTAGTAACAAAAGACACAATCTGTCAACAAGTAAAATTTTAAATGGCCATATGTTTGTTTGGAAAAAACAAGTAAACATTAAAAATACATTAAATTTTATCTGTGTGCTACAGAATTAAAATTTCATTTTCTTTTGCAGGAAAAAAATCATTTTTATTTGATACTTCAAAATCTTTCACTTTCTTCTATAAAAAAACAGCTTAATTTTAGAATCTCTGTGTTTTGTTTCTAAATGACGAGTTAGAATAAATGTGAAGCTCTTTCCAAGTATTCACACAAAACCCTGCATGTGGATCATCTTTATTGTCATAAAAGGGAAACCAAATTAGATAGAATGTTCATGAGACTTTCTCTTTTAAGTTTCCATTCAGGCTCTATAAACTTTCTGATGTACTGTATAAGAATTCTGATCAGTGATTTTAATTTAAGTTTCAGTGAAGTTTACCTTGATTACAATTTGCAAATTAATTGTAAGTTTACATACGCATTAACAAATTCCTTTGAATTCTCTTTTCAACAGGAAATAAATATTTCAAATATGTGAAAAATAGATAATAATAACCTCAATAAATGAGTTAACATGAACCAGGGACTACCAAATGATTTTGATTAAAACCTTTTATTAATTCAAACTTTACAACAGTCCTACAAGGAGTTTTTTGGGTTTTTTTTTCTTCTTCATTTTACAGTGATGAGATTAAGGCACAAAGAAATAAAGTAATTGCCCAATTTCCCACATTTCATAAGTAAAAGGGCTTTTATGATTTGAGCTCAGGTAGTCTGGCTCCAAAACCCACAGTACAGGCTTCCATTCTCCGCTATCTCTCAAATATCTATGAACTCACCATCCACATTTAATGAAGACTAACATTTTCCATAATTGCCTCATCTTTTTATATAATTAAAATATCCTAAGCATCTCCTTAATTCCATTACATTACCTTCCGAACCATCCTCCACCACATTTCTGAATTCGGTATGTGTAGTTTCTTGTTCATACGTTTGCTCCTTTACTCCCTCTTTATGTATCCCCCCAAAATACTTAGTGCCATTTTGTGCATTGTACATTTTTACATAAACAAGATGTTGCTGTGTGTACCATTCATCAATCTGATTATCTTACCAACATTTTATAAACATTGCATGCTTCGATTTTCAATTTTCATCCGATCCAAAAGTTCCTTAAGAGATGACTATAATCACTTCACATTCATTGTAATTTCTGATTTAGTTGTTTTTATTTCCATCATCATAGTTTGTGTTTCCTATTTACATTACATTTCTTTCCTTTTTTACTCATCCTTGTATGAGTACATGCTAATTCACTTCAGTCATGTCCAATTCTGTTCTATTCCACGGACTGTAGCCTGCCAGGCTCCTCTGTCCATGGGATTTTCCAGGCAAAAATACTAGAGTGGGTTGCCATGTCCCCCTCCAGGGGACATGACCCAGGCAGTGAACCTGCCTCTTGCATTTCCTGCTTTGGCAGGCAGGTTCTTTACCACTAGCACCACCTGGGAAGCCCTTACTTATCCTTATGTTCTTTCAATTGGGTTGATTTAGTTTTCTTTATTCACTTCCTAATTTTCCCCCTTGTCTTAATTTGGAAAGTACAGTCTATTCCCATTAACTTAGTGGTTACTTTAAATATTTTTAACATAAATTTGTTATTTAGCAAACTCCAACTATAAGTGTTACCCCTGAGCTTCTACCAAATAATGCATCTTCCAAATATAAAATCCTCTCATTTCATTTCTATCACTGAATAGACATATAGTTTCTTTTTAAGCCCATGAAAACTTTGCCTTAGGATCTTTATTACTGATTACATAGTAAATATAACATGCTTTCCATACTTTTTGCTCACCATTGTACTTTTAACCCCTTCCCTCTAGATTCAACTTTGCCTTTGTGAAGCAATAAGAATTTGGAGAAGGAAATGGCAACCCACTCCAGTATTCTTGCCTGGAGAATCTCATGGACAGAGAAGCCTAGTGGGCTACAGTCCAAGGGGTCGCAAAGAGTCAGACACGACTGAGTAACTTGGCATGACTTGGCACAAGAATAACTTGTAAATGGTAAAGCTTCTCAGTCTATGCCATGGCAATTTCTTTTCTCTCTCTCTCTTTTAAATTGTAGTTAAATGGATGTGCTGTATCAAATGATGGTTACTTTCTCCCAGCATTCTGAAAATATTATCCCATTGTCTTCTAGCAACTATTATTGCTAATGACAAGTCTGCAGTAGGTCAACCTATCATTCACTAGTGGTTAATCTTTTTTTCTCTGGTCACTTTTAAAATATTTTCATCTTCACTGTATTATGGTTTTACTACAATTCAAATGAGAAATTATTAAGAACTTGATGGGATAAGGTTACATGAATTTTTCAGTTCTGAAAATTGTTTTACGTCTTTCCATTGTAGATGATCTAACATTATATTTCTCATTTTCCAGAACTCCTATGTCATGCATGTTGGAACTTCTCCTTATATATCCAATATATCTTAAATTCTCATTCAGTGATTTCTACCTCTCTGATCCTGAGTGATTTCTCTGATTTCATCTCCAATTCAAATATTTTCTCTTCACTTGGGTATAGTTTGCTTTTGAACACATGCATATTTTTTTCTTACCACTGAAATTACTATATTGCTATTTTTATATTTGGAGTCTACTTTTTTCCATACTGCTCTATTTCTGCTTACAATGTCTGCTTCTTTTAATTATTAAATATTTAAAACTTTCTTAATTTAAAATTTAGTTTAGATTGATCTAGTATCCAGAATTCAGGGATATAAATTCTACAATTAGTAGTTGTCTGTCTTTGCATGGTTTCTATTTAAGATTTTCTTAAATCAAAGTTGTTTTGTACTGCCTTGAACTGTGAAACCATGAGGAAGGATTTACATTGGCTTGTCATGATACTTTGTGGATGTCTTCAACTGCAGAGAAGTTTTTACATGAACTTCTCAGACTGCAAATCTTACTTAACAGGAAGGGTTGTTAATATTTTAAAATGTGATTTCAGACCTCGCCCCAGGAAGTGGTCCTGTTCAAGGTTTCTAATTCCTTACAGGTAACACTATAAGGTAACACTAACAACCTTATGTAAATGTCAAGTTCCTTTCAGTTTTCCTTGACAGGTGGAGAATGTTCCTAACTCACCATTTTTCAGACAGAGCAGTGTCTCTTACACATTCTAGTCTGCCTAATACAGATCTGAGGACCTATCCCTTGAGCATGCATGCAGGCTAAACCCAGTGTCCAACTATTGATTCCCATGCCTGGTTCTATAAACCCCCATGAGGCACATGAAATCAGTTTCTGCTCATCTCCATGAATATAAATATCTCTTCATTTCTGGCAGCCGAGGAGTTCCCCTCTTTGGTTTTCAGCTCAACTATGCATTTCAATTTTTGCTGTTGTTGTTATACTCTCTCCAGCAGAACCATCTATTTTTAAATGAGAAGCAGAGTCCTTTTGTAACAGCTCAGATTATAATACTCAAAGTCTTATCATTTAAACATCCATGTTTCCTATGCTTTCTCTCTTTAACAAATGGCACATAACAAGGATAACATTGAAACTCTGTAATCTTTAAAACCTTCATTGGAGTTAGACTGTGCCATCAAATTAAGAAAAAAACAAGAAACACCTTTAAGGACTAAAGTCACAAGCACACTTATCTGATCTCATCTATGTGTCAGAGAGCCATTCATTCAGTAATCGAGAGCCTAACAGAGCCAGGAACTAATAATCAAGAAGATTGGAGTACAGTAGGGAGCTCATTAATCATATATTTCTAAATTTTAAACCTGAAAGGATAAGTAACTTTTTAAATTGTATATTTGATTGCTTTAAGGAAAATAATACATATAAACAGATATCATTTTTCCTAAAGGACTGCAAACCCCTAGTTGAGAAAACAATCTTATTCCCTTTCTTTATTTTACAAGTGAGGGGGTAGAGCCCCAGTGCAAAAATAACTTTTCTTATATTATACATTCATCAAAATTAGACCCGAGCTTTCTCCTAAATATTAAAATAGCTTTTCTAAAAATTCAAAGGTATGGACATGACTACTTTGCACTTAGAAGCTGAACAAATAAATCCCTGACTCTTGATAAACATAATTTTAGTAAGCTTTATTCAAGATTTCTAAATGCAATAGAGCCAGCATTCATTTTTTATCTTTTAAGAAAATGGCTAAGAACATTCCATAACTGGTGTAAGAGTATATTCTAATTTAAAAAAATAATATTTATTTGTTCTATCTTGCATTCTTAATCTTTCTTCCAACTCTGCAGAACAAGAAACACTTCTTATCTAGCTTCAATAATTCATGCCTACTTTTTCTCATGCATTGTTTGCTTTAGTCACTAATTCATGTTGACTCTTTTGCAACCCCATGATTTGTAGCCCGTCAGGCTCCTCTGTCCGTGGGATTTCCCAGGCAAGAATACTAGCATGGGTTGTCATTTTCTTCTTTAGAGGATCTTCCCTGACCCAGGGATCGAACCCATGTCTTCTGCATCGGCAGGTGGATTCTTTACCACTGAGCCACCAGGGAAGCCCAACTAGGTAATAAATACATATGTATATGACTATCCATGAAATATGTTAATAAATACAAATTATAACATACATTCTGGAGATAACCTAGGCAGAATATCAAAAATGTCTCTTTGTACCCTGATATCTGCAGTAAGGACAAAAAGAACACTAAAAACTTTAACTCTTTTAGAAATATTCAACAAAACAAGGATATTTACAAGTGACTACTTCCTAGAATAGTATGTTTTACACCCATAACACAGCCATCACACACACACAAATAATTGTGGATTTTCCTTAAATTTTACATACCCAAGGATACTGCCTTATTTACCTAGTTTAACGATATTAGTTTCTAGTTACTACACATCGGCACAAGTACACTATCAAAAGAAGTCAATAGAAAGAACACTGGGTTAGAAGTCAGAAGGTTTAAGTTCTAATCCTTGCTCTGCCACTTAGGCAATTCACTTCATTCTTCAGTTTTCTCAGGTAAGATTAAAAGAGTTGGATTGTCACAGTGATTTCTAGATATTTTGTTTTATGGTTTTAAAACAATAATGGTGATAATTATACGGCTTTAGGCTTATGATTTTATTATGTTTTAGTTATTGGGTACTGCAAAATACCCAGATTTAAATAGATTAATATACCACAGTGATGTATAACAGAGATTTTTATAGCATGGTGCTTGGGGGAAAAAACAGTCAGAAATTAATAACAAGATTTAAATTAAAGGCTGTGCCAAAAATCTGTAAGAACACTAAATCATTTCCAACTTTAAGCAATAATAATTAATATCCACTGATAATTAAGTGGGTGATGTGTAGTTTCAGTTCCAGGTGCCCAAGCTTCCCTTTCTTGTCTCATTATTAAGAATTACAACCAACTGTGCTGCAGATAAACCTTTAAGCAAAGCATATTTCATCTGTTTGCTTAATGGACTGGCATCTTCTTGGAATTCAGAGTACTGGAACTTAATATTGGTTGTGAGATAAATTATGGTTGACTTCAACATCCTCTCTCTCACATTGGGAAAACTCTCAGTCTATTTCACAGTCTGAAACTTTATTTCATTTGCTTAAGTGAAAACATTCCAAATGACATTCTAGAATCCTAGAATCTAGAGGATACAGGGAAGGTGGTTATCAGGGTAGAAACTGGCAAGACAAAACAAACAAACTAAACTATAAACACTATGGGAGGGTAACAGTGATGCTATTTCAAAAATGGTGTCTTGTCTAGGAATTAGTAAGACAGCAAAATAACCCGGGGGAATCAGCCCCTAATTTTTCTAGTAAGGATTAAATAGAAGTCCTTACAAGCCTTTACACAACATTGTTCAAGGCAGTTACCTCATTATAAAATGGCTTCCCTCTTCCTCAGTGTATAGTAGCAAGGGAAAGAATACTGTGTTCTATAAGTCAGTGCTAGCCAAAGATGATATAATGCAAGCCACATAGGTAATTTTAATTTTCTAGCAGTTATATTTAAGAAAGGGAAACATTGCGAAGTTATTTTAATGATATTTTTATTTAACTTAATATATCCAAAATATGTAATCAACATAAGAAGTATTACTGAGATATTTTGCATTTTTTTCTTCATGCTATGTCTTCAAAATCTACTGTGTATTTTTACAATCACAACATATCTCAACTTGAACTAGCCACTTCCAAGGGCTCAAAAGCCACATGAGTTAATGACTCCCATATTGGACAGCAGAGTTCTAGATAGGTGCTCATCTTAACAGATACATTTCTCCAAAAAGCAACGAAGTGCCTGATACATAAAACAATAATTATCTGAGACCATATCATGATTCCTCAGAACAATTAAAACCAATAACAATAACCAAAGATCACATAAGTTCTGAAAAATACATTATCAAAGGAAGATACAAGACAAAAATCGTATCCCAGGGCTCCTGCCTACCTGCCTGCCTTCTTTCCTTCCATTCTTACATTGGTCCTCCTTCCACCAACACTCTGGCCTTGGTATCATGCCAAGAAATACAAATGTGAGCAAAACAGTTAAGGTCAGAGCCCTCATGAAGATGACCGTGTAACAGGAAAGAGGAAACCTAACTAAATAAGTCTACAGTAAATTAATTACAAATACGAGAAGTGCTCCAGAGGACTCCTGGCGGTATGGTGGATGAACCCTACCTAGCCTCAAGGGAGTTGCTGTGGACTGAATGTTTGCCTCTCCCAAAATTTCCATGTTGAAACCTTAACCTCTAAGGTAACAAAGTTAGGAGGAAAGGCCCTTAGGAAGTGAACCAGTCATAGGGTTCTGCCATGAAGGGGAGTAATGTTGTTATAAGAGGTTCTAGAGAGATCCCCTTCCCCTTCAACCCTGTGAGGTTACAGGAAAAAGACAGCCATTAATGAGGAGGCAGGCCCTCATCTGACACTAACTCTATGGATCTTGTGATTTTAGACTTTCTGGCCTCCAGAACTGTCAGAAGTCAACCATTTTATGGCTTTATGGAATTTCTGTTTTAGCACCCTGAACAAACCAAGACAGGACTAAAACATTGCTTCCATCAGGACATAATATTGATGCCGAAGGAGTCCTCAAGAACAAAGAGGAATTAGCTTGATGGAGCACGTGGATAAGGAAAAATGTGGGAAATGGAAATTAATAACATTCTACACGAGGGCAGCAATATGAGAGAAGAGTTCAAAGACAGAAATGACTCTGATGAGTTTAAACAATTTAAACAGTTGGAATTTAGAGACTAAGAGTATGAAACATAGCTCGAGATGAGTTTCGATCACTCAGAATGTTATAAACCATGCTGAAAGAAGCATGGAGTCATTTGAGGAGCTCTGGACTAAAGAAGCAGAAGATACACGGGACACATAGAAAAAGCACTTTAGGGTACACCTCTTTTTGTACTTACTCATCAATAATCCACTGACACAGGAGGTCTACCTATTCCCAGACTGGCCACCTCTTTCCCACCTATGCCAATGGTGCAGAACTTCAAAGACATAGCTACAAAAACCTAAACACCACTACACAAACATAGCTTTGATTTTATGTACCTTTTGTCCAAGAATAACAGCCTTAATTTTCTTAGCAATTATTAGTGTGTTCTTCAATACTGTCTATAGCAATAATAAAATACAATACTATAAAAAAGAAATCACAAATCATTCAAAGAAAGCAACTCGCTTGCCCAAGCAACAGAATTCTTTTTTTCCTCCTTTGCTAACACTAACCTAGAACAAGTAACCAACTCAAATAAATTATGTAACATTTATCATTATATAATTTATATGGATTATTTTCCAAATACAGTATTCCAAAACCTATAATTATAAAATTTAGATTGTAAAAATGCCCTGTAGAAGGAAAGCCTGTATTTTAAACTTTAACTTTCACAAAGAGTAATGGAAAGACACTGAAAACTTTGGAGAATAAAGATGACATAATCTAACCCATATTTCAAAGTCGCAGTAGAGATTGCAAGAGAAATAACAGATTGAAAGCTAGGCAGAGAGATAAATTAGAAAGTAACAACAGTAGACCAGTCAAGGGATGACAGACTTTGATAAGTGTTTGGAAACAGAAGGTAGTTTAAGATGTAAAAATGTCTTGACATAGTTATTAATTGCATGGAAGCAGAGAAGGAGATGCATGAGAGGGCAGTACAAACAGAAAGTGTAGGTATGGAACCATGGCACCACCAGAATTTTCTTATAAGAAATAAAGCAGACCTTTAACTGAAATATTCCTCCCAAATTAGCAACATACTTCCCAGCATGTCATGAGAAACAAAATCCAAAGTTTATACTTCTCTGACCAGATGAAGATTCCTCTCTCCTTATGGCTACATTGACCACTGAGCTTAGAGTGCCTCTGTGAGATATCAAGGAGGTGATAGAGAGCTGTGCATAGTAATTTGTATCCTTATTATTCTGTGTATGTCTTTGCATAGTGCATATGCTGCTGTGAAAATTAACCAAGGGATGAAAAGGCAGTCCTCAAAGTGGGCATTCTTACCCGTCTTTGAACCATATATATCTTGGTGGTCAGACCAAGCTTTAACACGTCAAGGATGAATTGAAAGTTTCTGATTTAAACAAGATGGATAGTGGTGCCATTTTTTGAGAAGAGGAACACTAACAGAGGAATAGATTTGGAATTAAAGTTTCAAATTCAGTTTGGGGTATTTTCAGTTTGAGGCACCAAGTAGAAGTTGGATAAACAGATTTAAAGCTCAGAAGAAAGTTCTTTACTGAGGATATAAATGTGGCAGTAGTTGACTTTTGAGAAACACTGAGAGCACATTTTAAGTGTTTAGTACCTAGAGTTGAGCTTTATTTATTCCATTTCAAAGAAAGAATAAATAAGGATAAGCTAATTAAGGAGACTAAGGAGAAACCAGAGAGATTGGAGTAAACAATATTTCAAAAGGAAGGATTGGGTGCTACCAAGAAGTCGTATAAAGGAGGATTGGAAATTACCCCCTAGATTTAGTAAACTGGAGGTTATTAGTAAGCACTGCAAGAGGAGTTTGGTTTGTTTTTTGTTTTTTTTTTTTAGTATTGAGGGTAGAAGCCAGATTAGAAAGATATGAGGTGTGAGGAAGGAAATGAGGAAAAGTTGACAATCAACATATTGTTAAGTTTGACCATGAATAAGAAGAAAGCAAGGACTTGACAAAGGATTGGGGGTTGTGGTAAGGTTATTTGTCTGTTTTAGAAGGATTTAAGATTTAATTTAAGAAAGATTTCTAATCTAAAATAACAAGAATTCAAGAGAGAGGGGAATTAAAGGTAAAGTATCCTTCCAGTGAAGGTAGAAGGGGATAAAATTCAGAACACAGGAGACTGGTCTCAGCTAGAAGGAAAAAACAACTTCACTGTAGCAGAAGGAAAGGAGAGAACAGATGTCAATTTGCTTATTCAGAAATGAAAGCTCCCAAATATGACAGTTCCTCTTTACAGCAGGTGATTCTCACTCGGTTTCCAGTACATACATGAGCACTCTGGTGGAGGGTGGGGGGAATGTATGTATACACATACATATACATATACACACACACATATATACTCTCAACTACACTGAGCATCTACTGAGTTATGACATGTTTCCCACTGTCAAGTTGCAGGGGTATCATTCAGAGCACCATCTGCACAGATAAATCTGGAAGACAAATTACCTATGTATTCCTATGGCAGGCCAGAGTAAAATGGGACTTATTCAGAGACTTCCCTGGTGGTCCAGCAGTTAAGACTCCACTCTAACAATGCAGGGGGCCTGGGTTCGATCCCTGGTCAGGAAACTAGATCCCATATGCCACAACTAGGAGCCTGAATGCCGCATCTAAGACCCGGCATGGTCAAATTTTAAAAAATAATAACAATAATAATAATGGCAAAAAAAATTCCAGAAAAGGGACTAATTTGCGTGTCAGGAGAACTTGACTCTATTCCTAACTGTGACACTCTCATTTGGGGTAAGTCACTTACCATCTCTGTTTTATAATGTCCTCATCTGTACAGAGTATCAACAGATGATAGATAATGGATGGAGAGATAAGTAGGTAGACAGATTCAAAGAAGAAGGAAGAAAAAAAGGCTTTTCAGGAAGCATGTGCAAAGACATAATTATGAATGGGCCTGTCACATTTAATGAATTTCATTGTGGATGTAGCAGTGAGTTCCTACAATGTCCTGAGCATTATATACTGGGATATGTAGAGTGTCAAGTATCTCATTACCATTGAGCTCCTTCTGTTACTATTAACTTTTATATTATGGCATACTAATAATATATTCTATATTTCTGTAGATTTTTCTAATCTAAATTATATATATAAGATTTTATATATATATATAAAACACCACTTTAATGGCAGAAAGTGAAAAGGAACTAAAGAGCCTCTTTGTGAGGATGAAAGAGGAGCATGAAAAAGCCAGTTTAAAACTCAATATTAAAAAAACTAAGATCATGGCATCTGGTTCCATCATTTCATGGCAAATGCAAGGGGAAACAATGGAAATAGTGACAGATTTCCTCTTCTTGAGCTCTGAAATCACTGCAGATGGTGACTGCAGCCATGAAATTAATAGACGATTGCTTCTTGGCAGGAAATCTACGACAAACCTAAACAGTGTATTAAAAAGCAAAGACATCATTTTGCTGACAAAGGTCCATATAGTCAAGGCTATGGTTTTTCCAGTAGTCATGTACAGATGTGACAGCTGGACCATAATGTAGGTTGAACATCAAAGAATTGATGCTTTTGAACTGTGGTACTAGAGCAGCTCTTGAAAGTTCCTTGGACAGCAAGGAGACAAAACCAGTCACTCTTAAAGGAAATCAACCCTGAATACTCATTGGAAGGACTGATGCTGAAAGCTGAAGTTCCAATACTTTGGCCTGATGCAAACAGCCAACTCATTGGAAAAGACCCTGATGCTGGCAAAGATTGAAAGCAGAATGAGAAGAGGGTGACAGAGGATGAGATGGCTGCATGGCATCACCGACTCAATGGACATGAGTTTGAGCAAACTCCGGGAGATACTGAAGGAAGCCTGGTGTGCTGAAGTCCTTGGGTTTGCAAACAGTCAGACACAATTGAGCAACTGAAACATATGACCATGAAACAGCCCATGGTTAAGTTTAAATTCCTTGTACCTCTAAGAGAACCTGTAGCTCAGCTCATAGCTCAGCCTTCTAAGGTTCCACATCCCCAGAATGTGGTACAGAATAAGGAAGCATTAACCGTCTAGACTCCTGAAAGAAGGCTAGAATGGAGTTCAGGACAAAGGCCCTCTAAGAATTAGAAGATTCATTAGTACTCTTATTATATTATATAGCTTGAATTAAATAAAGAATAAATGACATAAACCTAATTAGTAGCATTGGCTAAACACAAACACAGTGTCCCTCTCTCCAGACCTAATTCTTTGGTTCCAAGTTGACTTAAATACATATTGCTCTGTGAGCTTCTCGTGATCCTGGATACTCTTTTTTGATAGTTTGTGTGTTCACACACTGTGTTTATTAGTGTCTAATTATATACCAAGCCTGTGCATGCATGTGTGAGCATACACACACACACACACACACACACACACCCACTCACCCACTACTGCTAGCTGCAGTCTTCCTTGGGACTGTATCTCAAATATGATTTGTGGCAATTACTGTCTGAATCCAATTTCATTATTTGATTTTTTCCCTACATAGATTTCTTTGTCATAAGTTCTGACTGATTTATGACACAGGAATGCCATGCTTATACGTCTCGCCCTCCAAAACAACATTTAAATCTTATCAAAAATACTTTTCTCATTTTCTTAAATTTACTGTAGAAATAAAGTGCTATCATCCACTGAAATGCAGACGAAAAGTGAACATGAAAGCTAAAAGAAGACTCAGATATAATTATTAGTCAAATGATTATGTAATTTTGATTTTTTCTACTTTTCCTTCCACATCCATGGCAATGCATGAACAGAAACAAAGAAACATGGAAAGAACACAAACTGCAAATGACCAACTGGTAGGTGCAAAAATAAAACTACTTCTGATCTACTCAATAAAGAGGCTACTGGGGGAGATAATCTTACGTAATAGAACAGTGGAATTTAAGTCAAAAGCTGGGGGGCAAAAAGAAACTAAAAGCTACTGAACATTTATCATGTTTCAGGCAAAGGATTAGTACCTTCCTATATTTGACTCTCCTCCATAAGGTTGACACTAAGCCGCCTGGTACTCCCTTATCTCTAAACACTGCATGTGGTTGTAGTAGCTACTTACACGACATCATGGAATTCTGCAACAATAACATGAATAACAATGATATGAATACGAAAAAGGGCAAATGTTAGTAGGGATCTGCACTGTGTTTGAGAAAGAATGTAGGAAAACATCCAGAGTGTTTCTGTCTCAGACGTAGGTGCCTGTGCTGCAAATTCAAGGACGGAAATCAGATCCCATCATTATCAGTGAATCGGAACGTGTTCTGGTGTGCCTGCCTGTGGGAAAGCCCTATAAAGAAGCTGGTGAATATTTTATGATGATATCTCAGAGGAAGAACACAAATGACACCTCATAGTTGGCCTTTATTTGATTTCACAGAAGAGATGTGACAAGTGTAAGACCAGTTAAGAGTTACTCAGGAGCTTAGAGTTTTAAGGCACTGTAAGTATATCTAACCATTTTGTTAGATGATTAGACATCCAAATATGTCTTCTCTTAGGTTTGGAAAAGGAAATGACCTATTAATAAAACTAATTCAGAAAGCCTAGTGCTGCTTGAATAACCTTTGATAACTTTTTTTAATTTGGTAAATCCAAATTTATTTTCTTTTTTAATATAAATTCATTTATTTTAATTGGAGGCTAATTACTTTACAATATTATATTGGTTTTGCCATACATCAACATGAATCTGCCACGGGTGTACACGCATTCCCCATCCTGAAACCCCCTCCCACCCCCCTCCCCATACCATCCCTCTGGATCATCCCAGTGCACCAGCTCCAAGCATCCTGTATCATGCATCGAACCTGGACTGGCGATTCGTTTCACATATGACATTATACATGTTTCAGTGCCATTCTCCCAAATCACCCCTGCCTCGCCCTCTCCCACAGAGTCCAAAAGATTGTTCTAGACATCTGTGTCTCTTTTTTATGTCTTACTTCATGCTTTCAAATAAATTAGGATCCTTATTTTCAGTAACAAAACAAAAATGTAATGACTTTAAAGTTTGATTGTAGCTACTCAATTATTTTAAGTAATTGAAAGCACATAAAATACAAGTGTTTATGAAAATAAGCATAGACAAAAGCAATCTAAATCAGTGTCATGGAATTTCAACTATAGAAAAGAAATTTTGGAGGGCATCAGGATTTATATTGCATTTCACTTACAATATATGAAGATAGAAACTGACATGTTAGATGTTTTGTTTGTTTGCTGTTTGTCTAGTGAAATATAATGTTATGCCAGATATTGCGCTAGATTTTGTGTGGCTACTATTAGAAATCACGTACTAAAAAGAATCAGTCTATTAAGGGAAATATATGACTTATAAATACATAATTTCAATACAGTGATAAATGGAATGACTGAAATAAAGGGAGTATAGAAGTAAAAGCAAAAATTTTTTAATTAATAGCATTTGTTTTTTAAACAAAACCATCATAACCTTATTTACATTTTTCCTATATTTTATCTTTTTGAAAGCAACTTGCTGTATGTTGCCAGACTGTGAAACACTACAAATAAGTAGTCTGGTTTGGAAAATGTTTTTAAAATTCATTGCTTAAAAAAATTAAACATATGAAAGAGAAGAAAAACTTTTACCCATATCTTAGGAAATATAAAGCAGTGTCAATTTTTTTTCATTTATCTCCTGATACTGATGTCTGTGGTACCCAATTATTGAAAAAAGAAGTCAAAAAAATAACAATGAAAGAAAGCCAATCAAGAAAAAAATAAAACAAGGTAATCTTATAATGAAACAGGATTGAAAAGCTAACAAATATGAAAAAACTTAATTTAATAATGTCTAGTCCACAGTATTTCCCTGAAATCTAGGACTATCTGGACTAACCATTTTCTAAAAGGGAAAGTTAAGAACCACTAACATTAATTTTAATGTTATCCCTTCAGCCTGAGCACTTCCTCTCTTTTAATTCTAGATTTTAAAAGACAACTGAGCATTCCTAGTGCCTAGTATTAACTGATTTCATAAAGTGAAAAGAAGCAATAAGCAAAAGGTTAGATCAGTTCTATTTTATTTCAATTCTAAATAAAATCAATGTTAAATCTTCACTTGATACAAAATATTAATAAACATGTATTCCCTTAAAAGTGTATTAAGTATAAACTCCACCTTTCAAAATACATTATTTCTATGACAGGTTAAAACCCAGGGGTCAGATACAACTTACAATTAGCTACATGATGGCAGAAATTCAACCTAAGGAATAAATGATGAAATAAATATTTTATGTCTGATTGAAATCATCATCCAGAATATCTGGGCAATAAAAAGAACTACCTATACTTAAATATCATATACTAAGGTTTTTGTTTGAATTTCAACTATTTAATATAAACAAAGATGGGTGCTATGGTAACATAGATATATAAAGAAAGAGCTCTCATAGGCTGATTCATAATCATCAACTTGGTTCCCTTAGTTTATGAAAAACAGCTTCCCTGTGGCTCAGACGGTAAAGCATCTGCCTGCAATGCGGGAGACCCAGGTTCAATCCCTGGGTCGGGAAGATCCCCTGGAGTAGGAAATGGCGACCCACTCCAGTACTCTTGCCTGAAAAACTCCATGGACTGTCGCCTGGAGTCCATGGAATCACAAAGAGTCGGACACGACTGAGCGCCTTCACTTCACTTCACAAATACCTGTGCATATTCCTTCCATAGAACACATTCAAATTGGCTGCTGAGATTGCAGACTGAGTGGAATATATCAAAATGGAAGGACGGGAAAGAGTCTTTAGTGCTATGTACTTCTGAGTATCAATAACTGCTGGGACATGCAGCCAAGCAGTTTCCCATTTCTATTCTTTGTTCTTATCACCCACATGTACTCCTATTGAAATCTTTCTAGTCTTCCTTGGACTGGCTTAGATGTCACACTCAAAGTAGGGATGTGGATAAATGTACTAAGAGGGAGATGAAGAGACTGATAAATAAGGTCTCAAGAAATCATGGTAATATTTAGATCATTTAAAGGTGCTTTTATAAACAATTGGGAAACTATGAAAAGGTTTTTATGGGGAAGTAACATGATATTAACTATGTCTTTTAAAAATCTTATGCAAAGACTAATTAAGGATGCAAGAAAAGGGAAACTCAGACTTTACAACATCCAGGTTAATAGATAGGTATTCTCTTAAAAGTGTATTAAGTACAAGATCCAGCTTTCAAAATGCATTGGAACTTCAGGTTATAACAAAAAGCCCCTAAATTCTAGCAGTGACAAAAGAGATGGATAAATGATAATATTGAACAAAGATTATCAGCTTACCTGATGTTAGTAACTGTACCTGATCCATCTTACTATCCCTTATGTAATATTTCCTAGAAAGTCCTAAGTTAGTGCCTGATAATTAATTAAGTTGTTTTTTTTTTAAAAAAAAAGCTTTGTAGAGATCAAATCAATGAGGTTGGTAATTGGATATGACAGTAAAGAGAGATGAGTCAAAGATAAGAGTGGTTTCCAACTTGGCAGACAAGAAGGTTGATGTCAGGAAACTACCAATATTTGCTAAGTGCATACTAGTTATCATAAACAGTGTCATTCACTGAGATGGGAAATTCATGATACAAAGCAGACTGAGATTTGGAGGACCACAATAATCAAATTCAAAATAAAGAAGGTTACATTTGTGTTAGCAGTGGAACCACATGAAAGTCAATAGCATGTAGTTGAAAATTTGGATGAGGAGCTCAGGTATTAACCTATAAGTCAGAAATATAGAGGAGACAGGCGAAGTCAATAGAGATGAGTTCATCCAAGAAGAAAATACAGCAGAGAAAGGAGAAAACAAGCAAACAGACAACAACAGCAAAATAGAAATACCTCTATTAAGGACATCATTCACCAAACAGTAATATTCACTAAGATAATCCTGGTTTTATGGACTCACTGTCCACAAGTTCAAAGTTCAGCAGAAGAAAAAAACTATAAAAATCAATTTTAAGAAACTGCGTTTTATGACTAATGTATCTACAGTGGAAATGGGTGCATAGAAGGAGAAGATGGAGGAATTTACCCAGGAAATAGGTGTGAATGATGAATGGGGCTTGCATGAGCACAAGGAGACAAAAACGGAGAAGGCAATGGCACCCCACTCCAGTACTCTTGCCTGGAGAATCCCATGGACGGAGGAGCCTGGTAGGCTGTAGTCCCTGGGGTCGCTGCGTCGGACACGACTAAGCAGCTTCACTTTCACTTTTCACTTTCATGCATTGGAGAAGCAATTGGCAACCCACTCCAGCGCTCTTGCCTGGAGAATCCCAGGGATGGAGGAGCCTGGTGGGCTGCCGTCTATGGGACACGACTGAAGCGACTTAGCAGCAGCACCAGCAAGAAGACAGAAAAGAAGCATTGTATTGGGACTGGTGAAATGTATATCCCTTCATTGCATTGGTGTATGGACTGAAACATTGAAATTGTGAACAATGCTCATATGCTCAGAATTCTTAAAACTAGACACAAGACCTTTGAGCATATAGCTTCCTTGCTGGGATAGCTATCCATGAAAGTGCCTGAATCAATTCACATGAGGTCTAAACCAACTTGAGACTTAATTCGGAATGCAGACAAAATCCACTTATGAAAATCCAAAGAATTTTGTTAACATTAAAAAATAATAAAATCTTTACTATGAAATTATAAAGCCCTTTTCTCAAAGCAGCTGAAAAACAGCAGTTGCAAGAATAGTTAACTAAATATTACTGTGCAGAGAGATAAAGTGATCTCTTACAGACCTCACAGAAATTCTAATCTAGACTGAGTGTATTTTACTTTGGGTTTATCAGACCAAACCTGAAGAGTGATGTTTGACTCCAAGCAACACTCAAAAGGAGCTTATCCAGAGGCAGGTAATCAGGTTTACCAACACATCTACTATAGGTCATGCAATTTTATATACTATAAATTCTTAAAAGTGACCTTGTGTTATACACTTCAAATTCAAGGAACAGGCCAAGCTTATTTTTGGTCAAATAAAATGATTAATGGATCAAAAGGTAAAACTGAATTTCCCCTATGTATATTGTAACCATACTGCATAGATAAAGAATTGGAAAAACTAAAGAAGAAAAAAGTCAAATGCCAACAATACCTATGAGAACAGATGAGATGGGTGACATAAATGAAACTCACAGAAATGATAAAATCTTATTTTAGGCACTATTTTAATTATACTCTTCTAAATCTTACATTTTTACCACTAATGAGCACAACTAAATTTCACCAACTGTCCATAATATAAATGATGACTGCTAAGAGTATGTCATATTTTATATTCCATAAACATTGATTTCTTCCTTAATTGATGAAGTCTTGGTAGAAACATATCAAAAAGGTATGTTTTAAAGTCTGAGAAATCTAAAAACTTGATAATTAAGGCATGACTTTTCTCTCTACTACCATTCCCATTCCAATGGCACTTTTCCATTGTTTAATCTAAAACTGTCATGGAATATGATGTTTCACATTAGCTTATTCAAAGATCAGTCTTCAGCTTCATTCCATGTCATAGTTCCTTTTCCTGTCCATTTTTTTTTCATTGTTATCCTCTCTTTGAGGCTAGTAAATAACTAAATGTCATCTACATTAGGAAAAAACCTAGTTCTACCATCTTATTAAAATCTCTTCAGTGCTAAAGTCCAAACCAATGCAATAGTCTATTTTGAATGTGCAATAAAATGCTAAAAACTAAAGAAAATTTAGAAATACAGTCAATATGTGTTCAATTAAACTAGTGGATATAAGTACAAATAAACACTACAGAGGAGAGAAATTAAACAAAAGTATATGTATTTTTTGCTATTCCCTTAATAAATCTTCTAGAGTTTCATGTCCAACATATCATTAAACTATTTACTTATATCTGACATCCAAATATCTTGGAATCCAACAACCCATCCCCTGTAAGCCTTAATACCAGAAATACACATCAAGAATGATAAAGCTGAAAGGGATCTCAGAAACCATCTGATACAATCCCTTTATTCTGAAAATGAGGAAACTAAGCTGAAGAGAAGGGAAAAAAACTTCCCCAAGGTCAAAAAGTCCAATGTCATTTTTATGATACTGTTACCTTAGACTGACTCAAAGGCCTCTTTTATTTATATCTTCTTAAGAAAAAGGCAGGGTTTCAAACAAAAGAATAAATACAGAGGACTGCAGCATACACAGAAGACTTACTTAATGCTGCTATCAATAGCTTTAAGGGTAAGAGAAGAGGAAAGAAGAAAAGCCAATGAGGTAATAAAGAGTTGACAGAAAGAAGCTTTTTCATTAGACCAAATCAATACTGTATTCCTCCATTACTTACAGCTTCACCAGGAAAAGTGAAACCTGAGTGACTATGTTCCCTCCAGAGTATTTAACACTAAAATGACTTGTTGGTCTCAACTGTAAATGTAAGGACCAGGCATGACTGAATTTGAAATCAATGGCAAATTTCTCATTAACCCAATGTTAAGAAACCAAAGCCAGTCAAAATAGAATGGGCCTTTTTCCAAATTGGCAATGCCACCCACTTCGCCTCCATTTCTGGAGCAAAGGGATAAATTAATACAAAGGTCCTCTCTCCTTTACCATTTCCATAGAAACTCCCCCTTTATAAGTAGCTACTCTGCTGAGAAAGAGGAAAGAGGAAAAGTATATACTGAGTGAAACAAGGGTGGCAACTGGGAGTTTGGTTGGGGAGGAAGGAAAAGCATAAGTGCTAAGTATTTATTTAATAGTTGAACACCAATTGACCATAGATTAATGATATTATTGTATTGCAATATCAAACAAAATGAAATTAATTTTAGCCAAAAATACAAATTTCTTTTCCCGCTCAGTGTTTTCTTGTTTGTGCAGAAAGGCCCTTGAAATCTGACTAGTCCTAGTGGCATGAGCCCATCAGTCACCAACAGAATTCATTTCATTTGGATGAATTATTTCTGACTACTTACTATGGAGATAGCATTGACATGATCTTATTCTTTTTTCTATAGGAACTCACATTCCGATCACAGGGACAGGTACTTCCCACAGTAAAAGACAAGACAAACTGAACTGCAGATGACTATACACCAAGTGAAGCCTGGGGCAGGCAGTGAATCATTCTACTTGGAAGGGTTTGAGAAGATCTGGCAGAAAAGATGGGAGTTGGGCTGGGCCTGGAATAATAGGCAGAACTGCAGCAGCGCTGGGAAACGAGGGGCTGTGTCTAAGTAAGGTAAAGGTTAGTGTAGAAGTTAACAGCATTCCTCATGGGAAAAACAACTACAAACTATGGAACTGAAATGGACAGATGCTGTAAACATTCCTGTATGCCAACAAGGCTGGAGTTGGCTAGAGAACTGTGTGAAGACAGGTAGAGAAAGAACCTTGATTATGCAGCATATTCATGTTGATAAAATATATAATCAAACAACATGCTCTGAGCCAGGTCTTGAGCACATGTGCATTTTTAAAAGATTTTACCTAATTTTTTTTAAATTATATAATTATTGTTATTTTTCTTGAAATTTAGACATTACAGGAGAAACTGTACAGAAGAACACAGCAAACCTACAACTTGGAACACAGTAATACAAATCTGGCCAGAGTTAACAAATCTTAATTATAGACTGCCCTACAGACAAAGAACAGGTACTTCCTCATTATTGCCGTATTCCATTCCCAAGCACAGCCACTCAATAGGTGTCTGCTAATACAACTTGACTATAGACATTTAAAAACAACTACCAACATTTAAATTGCTCAAAACAAAGAACAGGTGGATAATCTTACTACCAGCAGTGGGCAATGTCCCATTGCTATAGCTATGGTGTAGCAGTAAGACATAGGCTTACGTTTATAGACTTTAGCGTCTATGCTTGCTCTGCCTTTTGTAGTTATATGACCTAATTTACCTCTTCAGAGGCTCACGTCCCTCCCCCATAAGGTGTGTGATTGTAATGAGTGCTGACATTTTCTAATGCAAACTCAGTAACACTTTGAGTCATATACCCCAGTACGTGGATCTCCCAAGGCTGATGTCAGTTACCCATCCTCAAGTGCAGACATGTAATAGCATGAGACAAAAGCTTCAGACTGAATGTGTTTGCTTAGCATGATAAAGAACAGGCAGAATTGTGCTGTGCTTTAGGTAAAAGTAACAGGAGCCAAGGATCTCCCATCTTCAGGTTCCCAACCAAGATGGTGGTCCCATTAGCAGAACCATGCACGCGTGAAGTCACTTCAGTCATGTCTGACTCTTTGAAACCCACCAGGCTCCTCTGTCCATGGGATTCTCTAGGCAAGAATACTGGATTAGGTTGCCATTCCCTCCTCCAGGGGATCTTCCCCACCCAGGGATCAAACCCAAGTCTTTGATATCTCCTGCATTGGCAGGTGGGATCTTTACCACTAGCGCCATCTGAGAAGCCCAGTAGAACCATGAGTGGAATTCAAACTGAAGAAGCCATGTAGTAAGCTGGAAACGTAGCCCAATAAAATCTCAAAAAAGGGATTACGTGGACGCACTCAGAAACGCATGAATTCAGAGTGCTTTTCCCCCTTAGTGCCTTTTCTCACAACCTGTTGGTGGAAAGGGAGGAGTAAGCAGACCTCTCGGATACCAGAGCTTCAAGATGCTACCAGCTACTTTCCTGAGCAAAAGTTACAGAGAAGAGCCCTGGTGCCTATCAGGGGAAAACAGGGTCAGTAAGGAGGCAAAGAGGAACCCTCTCCACCATTCTGAAAAGAAAGTAAATTTCCAATCTTTCATAGCAATATCCCACAAGAAGACTACAGAGGAAACCAAGGCTTCTACCAACATGACTTCCTTTTTAGAATTCTGAGCTTCTGAACCATCAACTCATTTGCCACTTATGCTTCACTTCATGGTTACATTCTGGTTGCAAAAATCCACTGCAGTCCTCCTTGAATTAATAAAGCACGACAATAGCACAACTTCAACTCTCTCCATCAAGAGAAACTTGGGTTTCCTTGGAATTTGACACATCAGTCTTTTCATCACTTTTTAATTATTGTTTTCATCATTTTTAAAATTAATTACAAACACTGACCATTCTTTTCTTTTCTATCCTCTTTAGGTGATTTTGGGTGGCTCTCCTATCTTAAAGTCTTCTCCCCAACATAAGATTACATATGGTATGGATAACGTATGGACAGCTCAGCTAGAGCCATTCATCTAAAAACAGAATCTGGCGCTTCCCTGGTAGTCCAGTAATTAAGAATCCACCTCACAATGCTGGGGACACAAGTGCGATTCCTGGTCTGGGAAGACCCCGCATGCCCCAGGGCAACTAAGCCCATGCACCACGACTACTGAGCATGCACCCCTAGAGCCTGTGCTCCACAGAGAAGCCATGGCAATGAGAAGCCCCACACACCCCAACTAGAGCCCAGCCCTCACTCACTGCCACTGGAGAAAGCCCACATGCAGCAACAAAGATCCAATGCAGCCGAAAATAAATAAAATAAAAACTTAAAAATAAATATATTTTTTAAAAATCTGACATTTCTTCTACCCAGACAATTTGATTATGGATCCCTACTTCAAGTACTTATTTAAATTTTGGCCCCATTCTTAATTATTGAGGAGTATTATCTGATTCTGGGGCACTGTAAAGGTGATCTGGGTCATCTTTTGAATTCCCAAAATTAAAATAAAACATTCAAGTCACCAGTAACAATAAAAAAATACATCTTCTAGAAATTTTTGTTTTTTTCTTTCTATAATAATTTATAGAAGCTCACAGATTTTATTTCCTGAATCTCATTCACACTTTGTTTTAATCCCCCTTTTTACCTTAGGTTTTAAAAATGTCTGAAACACTGCGGTATACTGGATTTAATTCCTAATTTTGTAAGGCCTAAACTGGAGTCAAAAGAAATTAAGACTGATATTTTAAGTAAAGAGATGTTTAATAGCACATTTTAGGTAATTAAACCATGGGATATAGTTAGGAATGTTCTAAACAGCACACTAGGAAAATGGTTTTTATATTTCCTATGTATGTAGGAAGCAGGGAGAAGATGAGTATTTCATGTCCCGGTCATGAGTGTTCCTCCTGGGAGGAGAGGAGCTATTTAATGACTTGTCAAACTAAAAAAGCCCTTAAATATCCTTTAATATGGTACCATCGTTTTTCAAAGAAAGACACTGAGGCTCATTTCCAGTGCTAGCAGAGTAGAAAGGAAAGTCAACTAGGAAAAACAAACCTGACTTCAAACGCAGACTCTACTTCTTACTAGTCTTGGGGATTTGAGAAGCCCCAGGCTTGCTATATCTCAGCATCCTTGTGTGAGAACTAGAGATACTAACTTCAGTATCCCTCTTGCTCTGAGGCTTGCCATAAAGGTAAGGTTTCATGAGTCCTCATTTATTTAACAGTGATCAAAGAATTGCAATAGTGCAGGCAAGATGCTAGTGCTGAGAATTTAGTGATGAACAGGGCCCAGGTCCTGTCCTCGGGAGCTCACATGCCGGGGAGGAAGATGAGGCACACGTGCACATAATGCGGCTAGGTTTTGGAAGCCATTAAACACAACAACATCACTGTAATTAAAATTTGTGTGCAGTTTCTAAACAGCATAAATGTATTCTAAAGGTTTTTTATTGTTGTGTAGTCGCTAAGTCGAGTCTTTCCCTTGTGACCCCATGGACTGTAGCCTTCCAGGCTCCTCTATCAGATTTCCCAGGGGAGAATACTAGAGTGGGTTTTCCTTCTCCAAGGGATCTTCCTGATCCAGGGATCAAACTAGCCTTTCCTGTGTCTCCTGCATTGGCAGGCAAATTCTTTACCAGTGAGCCACCAGGGAAACACTAATGAATAAAATAATTAATTTTTGTTTCAGGGTCACAAGGTATGAAGTGATGGGACTTGAACAGGTTGGTGGTTCTCAGCCTTGGCTGCACGTTAGAATCTTCTAGGAGGTTAGAAACAAACAAGCAAAACTGATGACTAATGTCTGGACCCCAGAGCAGATACAAGAAATCAGATTTTCTGGTTGTGTGGCATTAGCACATTTTAAAAGCTCACAGGTGACTTGATTCTGCAGCTGAGCTGAGAATTGCTGGCCTGTATAATCTCTAAGCTCTAGCATTTTGTGATCTGACTACAGATTCTATTCGTCCCATGTCATTCTCTTCCAGGAAACTAGATTTGGTCTTAGACCTTAGAGTTTCTCTAATGACCTCTGAAAAGTCATTAAGAAAAGACTGTACACACACTCCAGTGGACAGGCATTAACAGAGTATGATTAGAAGCAGGGAGCCTGGGGGTGTCTAAGCACCACAATAAGCACTAATCAAATGACTAACAACAGTTGGACAAATAAGAACTTTACAAAGTTTATCTTGTCACAGTCACTTGATCATGCAAAGACCACTGATTCTAGACCAGGCTCATGTATAAAGTTCACCTAGGTTCCACGTGTATAAAAGTCATATTCAGAATACATTCAGGACTGAACTACGTCAAGTGTCTTTAACACGCAACACTTTGTTTCAATTTTAAAGGACTAGGAAAAAATCTATTTAGGTTTCTGACTTTTCTTAATATTCTTCTCTGGTTCACTCCCTTGGTCAGGAAGATTCCCTGGAGTAGGAAATGGCAACCCACTCCAGTATTTCTTGCCTGGAAAATTCCATGAACAGAGGAGCCTGGGGGGCTACAGTTCATTGGGTCACAAAGAGTCAGACACAAGTGAGCACACACACACAGTGTTTTTCTCTGCCTAAAACATATTTGCTTATAGGATTACTCTTACAAGGTAGTAGCTATAGATCAATGGAGGAAAGTAAGTTCCCTAAAGAGTTCAAGAATAAAGTAGATAGCCTTACACAGAGGGGTTATTCAGGATCTTCACTGTATTGTAAAACTACTAAACAATAAATAATACCATCACCCAATTTTCCACCTTAGCAATCCACAGTGCTTTGTAATTTGGGAAGGATATGCATCTGACACATACCAACCCTGCTTCTCCCCTAGTTTCCCTGCATCTTAGCACCACTCCCTGCTGAATTGTGTAGCCAGAAATCAATCATCCAGACATCTTACATGCTTTTGACTCATATCTATCTATTATCAGGCTCAGCTCATTCTACCTCCATCTATTCTTTTCGTATCCATGACCACTGCCATAATGTTTCGTGTCAACATTATCTATACCTTAGACCGGTGGTTCTCCAACTTTCTGGTTTCAGGATCCTTTTACACTCCTAAAAATTATTGAGTATCTCAAAGAGCTTGTGTTTATGTGGCTTATATCTTTCAATATGTACTGTGTTTAGAAATTATGACAAAATGTTTCAAATATTCATTAAAAACAAGCCCATCATATATTAAACAAACAGGTGTTTTAATGAAACATAACTGTTTACCAAAACAAAAATGAGTGAAAAGTAGTTTATATGCTTTCAAATTTCTGTTATGTCTGCCTTAACAGAAATCAGCTGGATTCTCAAATCTGCTTGCTCATTTAATCTCTTGCAAATGTTGTGGCTTATGCATATAAAGAAAACCTGGCCTTACACAGATACGTAGTTTAAAAGAAAAGAAATTTTAATAGCCTTTTCAGATGATAGTGGATATATCATATAACCTCTGGAAAATCACACTGGACACTTAAGACAATGAGTGAAAAAAGATGAATAATTAGTATTAGGAAATATCATTATGAACCCAGTTTTAACCTTGTGGACCCACTAAAAGGTCCCCAAGGAGCTTCCAGGGCCTGTGTGCCACACTTTGAGAACTGCTGTCCCCAACTGCTTCCCCAGCCTCCTTATGATTCCTTAACTTCCCCTCTGGCTCCCCTATAATCCACTCTTCTCTCCAAAGCCAGAGTGTCCATTTAAATATACAGGCCACATTATATTACCCCCTACTTCTGACTCTCTTTGGATTCTAGATTAAAATCTCTCTGCGAGCTTCCAAGGCCTGGCACAACGCTGCCCTGCCAAGCTTTTCAATGTTGCCTGGACCACTTGCTCCCATCACTCCAGCGACACTTCTTCTAAAGCACCGAATACCTCCTCACCTCAGTCTCATGCAAGCTGTTCTCTTCTGCCTTTCAACATCTTCCACCCTTCTCTGCCTGCCTCATCCTTCAGAACTCAGCTTAAATGATTCTTCCTCAGAGAGATCTTTCCTAGCCAAATGCTAGAGATAGTACTTTCATTTTACAAATCAGCACACTGAGGCTCAAAGACTCTAAGAAATTTGCCTAATGTTCTCACAGATAGTATTTCCAGAATTTGGATTCCGATCCCACACCAACATCCATGTACTTAATCACTCTGCTACACAGTCAACACTCACTGTAAAAAAAAAAATTATTAAAAAAAAATTAAACACTAAATCCTACAGGGCTCTCCTGCGTTTGTTATTAACCTCTTTGCATTTGAAAACATCTGAAGCAATGGTTTATGTTTACAGTGAAGAGTCTTCCCCTCTGGACCTGAGTCTCCCAGTGAGTCCTTAGGTGCCCCAGGGGGCAGCCTTTGACATCTCCAAGGCTCCCACAAGCAGAGAGGAACAACCCAGCCAGGAGCCTGAGAACTTCACATGACAACATAGCCACAGAACTGCTTCTTCAGTACCTGGAGACCTTCACCAGCCTCCCCGCTTTACTCCTCCTCCTCACAAGAGATGCTCCCGGGGGCTCTAGATATACCCAGAGCAAAGCAAAATGACACTCCATATTTCCTTGAACTCTTTATCTGATTCCCCCCAACTGGAGTGTCCCAGCTTTGAATCTCACTGAATTCTTCAGATTCTGCCTCCTTAGCTCAAGGTGGTGAGAGATAAAGACAGAGGATGTGCAGGGTGGGCGCTGGTGGTCCTGGAGCAGTTTAGCCACTCCCTAACTCCATGAACCTGAACAAGTCTGTCTACTACTTTGAAGCTTAATTTTATTTCAAAGACGGTATCATGCCAGTAGACTGCTATGAAGAATTAAAGGGGCAGAAGTTGTGAAGAAATTCTGTAAATCCTGAAGTTATATCGTCAAGGAAGGTATTACTATATATGGTTAACTTATAGATATTTTGCATTCTAAGGCTCCTCCCTCTCACGGATGCTTAGAAAGTGACCTTGGAATCAGAGCCCTTTAGAGGAGCTTCATTTCTCTTTGGATAACAAGTAAAGTCATGTAGCTTGATAGTAGGCCATCAGATAGAATTCAAAATGTCATATGTTAACTTGGTTTCCTATGTCTAGTCAGGCTATTTATGAGAGTTCTCACAAAATCTATAATAATTCAGATGGAAGTCATAGTGAATACACATTATGACAAAGTACTCAAAAAAAGAGATGAGAAAAAAGTAATCACTATTAACAAATTTCCCAAACTAAATCAACACAGTAATATCTATGCAAAAATATGCTCTCAACAAGAATAAAAGCTATGTCATTTTTTACTAGTAAGTCCAGTACTTTCCTTAAACTATACTTGTAAGAGACAAAGCTTTAGTTTCTAAACGTCTTCCAAAATATTCCTATTGCTTCCTCAAATACAGACTGCCTCATTTCCTGCAAGTTGTTTTTCTAACTCTGTTCAATATCAACTTCATTAAAACTTTAAAGACTTAATCCTGAGTTATGGCTTGATGAGATCTCTGTGGGATGAAAGAAATCAAGAGATCACAGTAGCTACTATTTTTAAATGTTCTTACAATGGAAACATAATGTTGATGAGAATGCACTGCTGTAGAGAAAAGAAGATTAAAACACACACATACACAAAATATCATTTTAAACCCTAGGGTGGGTTTCTAATAAGGAAAGCTTGTTTGTTTTCAAACAAGCATCAAGCCAAATATCATTTAATTAGGCTGATTTTGTAGTTCAGACATGAGTCATACTTTTAAAGGAGAAAATACAATAAAACTACTTGCTATAAATGTAAAGTATCACTGGTCATGTGAATGTATTCTTGATCTATACATTGCCAGAATGATTTCAATTTATAAAAATGTAATTTATATTCTTTAAGTCACATGATTAAGTATTTCCCCCTTTTTTGTCAGTTTTCTTCTTAAAGTTTTTATTTTGTGATATTTCCTTCGTCAGTGTCAAAGGATATGTTTGATAGTAAAATACTGAATGAGTATGCTATTAAATAGTATACATCCACCAAAACAAGTTGGAAAAACACTAAAATATTTTGAGTAACCATAATTTTTATATCAGAAAAAAGGACTCAGAAACAAGTAGAAACAAGAACTAAGAAAAATAAGACAAAAAAATCAACAAAAAATCAACAAAATTTAGTAAAATTATAATCACTTCTTTGATTTATTTTATCCAGTCTCTATAAACATACTACATCATTCTTTAAAACAAAAGTAATATAAAATCCAAAACTTAAGCTATGAAAGCTATCTAATGTTTTCAGGTGAGGAATTTTATTGATTACTGATTTTTTTTTAATGCCCCAGTTTAAGTGAAAGAATTAAATTATAGAAAAACACTGATAAATATAATAAAAACACTGATTAAAATACAGATTTAAGCTTATCTAATTACTCTGTGCTTTACAGACTTTCCTTTGAAAACTCAAAGAGTGATACTAATGACCTCCAAGGTTCCTGGCCACTCCGACATTTAAAGATTCTATAAACACTTATCCCTTCCTGATGGGGAATGCTATCTATTACCTGCAGCAAGTCCTGAGTGAAAAACATAAATAATTCTAGAGTTAATCATTTGTTCAGGTGTTTCTATTCAAGAGTAAAACAAATGCCAGAATTGAGTAAGCCATGTAATTCACATGGCAAAATAAGTGGTATCAACATTTAAGCAAATATTCGAGCAGCTCATACAGGTATTTCACATACAAATAATACCTCAAGTAATAAGGACTGTAAGAATGTTCTTTTCTTATGTTCTAAAGGCTTTTCTATGGTTCACTGACCTAAGCCAACGTGCCAGTGTTCAAAGTCTCCAATATTTCACTTCCAAAGACCCACAGTCCACACAGTGCTATGGGACTAACTATTCCTGCCCTATCTGTATGTCTTCACTGTGGGATTTACTTCTATATGCACAGTGCTGTAGGATGGTCATTTTAGAACCCCAATTGCTTGACTTAGCTTATGTCTCCTTCTGCCAGTTATCTCCTCTATAAGACCACATTATTGTTCTAATCACAAAATAATAATAACAATCCTTAATGGTAAAAATAAATAATGTATAAAATTATTCACATTCTTTGACAGAGGACACGCAGTACATCACACTACTTTTTTTGTGTTGTGTTGTAAAATACACAGGCAAGAAAAATCAACTGGATCGAGTTCTAGCCCCAATCTTACCACAATCAAAGCTGTGCATCTTGTATAAACCACCAACTTGTTCTGGCTCAAGGGTTTCTTACCTAAGGCAGCATTTTGCTACACAGTCCCAGGGTAAGCCACCACTGTGCTCCAGGGATGGCATTCACAATGCATCTGAGGCACCCTATGGTCCTGGAACTCTGTGATGGGAGAGATGGCCCTGCCAATTCTCATGTTTTCGTAATGCAATATCATGATTTTAAAATCTGAGACCTTTACCGTGTAATTTCAGTATTCCCTCTGCATTTACGAGGTTTCAACATCATATGTACTGGAACTTGGTGAGCTAATACAAGGATTATGAGACTCTCGGTGTGTTAGCCCTGAAATCAGAAATACAACTGTGGCCTTTCCCATCCAATACCTGATTTAGTTCACTGTCTCAGGCTCTCTCCCCTGGCAAGCCTGGCCCATGAAACTTGTGTCTCAGTGACAGAAATTCAGAGTGGAAATTATCATGATGAGTTATTCCATTTCACCACTTTACCATTTGTGACTCAGTTTGTATTTCACAGGAAATGGCTGAGAAGGCCATTTAGTGAGTTTAAAGGATAAATCAAATATTAAGTGAACATAACATCAAAGAGCTTATAAAACAGATTTGCTCAAATAGTTTTTTCTTTTGGTGTTTAGCAACTTCCTCCCAATCCAGCTAAAGAATTCTCTCTGGAGAATTGAGATGTGGAAGGTGCTGTCTCTCTATTAATAGGCTCATCTCAAGCTATGTGAATCATGGTCACTGACAGCAAATCAACAGATTAGTTATTTGGCTTTGTTAGTAATGGTAACAGATACTACCATCTTCCCCAAAAGTTTTGTTGCACCCTATGCTCCCATTCTTCTAAGCCAAGCTTCATAACAAACTCAACTCCACAGTGGACAGATACATGCATGTTGCCCTTGCACTCAGCATCTCTTAACAGGTCCTGTCATCTCTTTGTCAGATTATTACTGTGACACTTAAGCTAAAAGAATCCACCAGTCATGATCCTCTTTGCCAAAATGTACACTAAGTAGATGAAAAAGAGGAAAAGATTAAATGAACAATGAAAAAACAATAAACTCAGCAATTTCCTCAAAGTCTCTATTTTCTAATGAGATGCCAAGGAAAAGGCCACAGGAAGCAGTTTCCTTATGTAAAATTAAGCCATGCAAATCACTGGTCTCCAAGTCAACTTCACCAAAGATCAGGTGAGTTTATATTACCCATTCACAAAAACAATCCACCTAACATTTAGATTACCCTTGTTCGTTAGTAAGAAGGCTGACTAGAGTCTATCCACAAAAACTAGAGTGCAAGAACATAGTTCAGAGACTAAGATATCAAAGTCACATGGAATTAAGAGCCTTGAAGTTCTTTGTAGACCACATAAGCCCCGAGAGAAGATGGCCCCCAAATGATCCTTGCACAACAATATGAAGAATTTCATTTTCCCCTAATATGAGTTATTTACTGTGCAGAGATAACTCTAGTATTTTGCACATATCTTCCCTTTATACAATAACAGGCCATACTAACTGGATATAAAATAACAGATTTTAGTAGCTTCTGCCTTAAGATCGTAATTATTTTTGTTTACTCCTGAAATTTACTATTTCATCAACGTCAAGGGATAAGAAAAAGAGCCCACTATGGAATGAATAACGTCATGAAAACTCAACGGAAAAATGAGATGGAACAGCTTCTTTACAAGTCTTAATCACAAATTTCTAAACTAATTCTGAGCCCCACTTGTCCAGACTTTTCAAGTGTTTTCTTTACCCAATGACCCCAGCCCATATGCTTCATTCCTGAAACCCAGGAGATCACAATCAGAATTGCAAAGATGAGAACCTAAACTAGTCAACTGGTCACCAAGCAAGCTTTCCTTCTAGACTGTATTTGTTTTCAATTGTCCACAGCAAGGGTTAATCATCTGCAGATTGCAAATGACCCTGTGGGCCACACCCAAGGAAGCACAGACCTTGGCAATTCTGCTTTCTTTCTCTCAAGATAGCCTGGCTTAAATTGGGGATAATCACTCTGAAATTTTGAGGTATCCAATTTCCCTTTGTAAACAGATATACAGCAAAGGCTAACCATTTGAGTTTAAAGCCAAAGAAAAGAATCAGCTTCAGAAAGGCCAGGCTAAGATCTCTGATAAGTCTAAAGTTTCCTTTACACTTACTGAGACCAAACTGCAGCTACTATGTTGTTCCGTGAATGTCCCAAAAGTGTGAGTGTGCAAAGATGGGAGTAACAAGACAGAAAAGTTAATGAGAAGAGCCATTTGGAACAAGGAGAGAAGCAGTTGGAAGAGAATAAGAAAAGGAGGTCTGGGTGAAAAGAAGTGAAAGGGCATGGGTGAAAACGGGGAAGTGAGAAATCGATCAGAAACGTAAGGAAGATTCCACATCATGTGTTGCCAAAGAAAGAGTTAGAAAAAGACAATAAATTTAAGTTCTTCTTGTGCCTACTGTCTATCATGTGTTAAGATTGCACTGTGTTATGAGAGATATAGGAAGGAAGGTTTATTTACATTTAGGTTCTCAGGAGGTAGATTAAACACTGGATGGATGGATGGACAGATGAAGGGATGTATGAGAAATAGAGATGGAGAATGAGGTGGCCACTGCCCTCAAGGACTCTACAGGATCTATGGGACAAAGAGCATGTAAACATGTAACTCTCATCCCAATCAAACCGTGGTTTCATCGAGGTATTAAGTGTTTTCCTGAATATGGGACAAGAAGCTATTAGCTAACAGAAGGTGACTGAAATCTAACTGAAAATTGTGGGAGAACGAGGGGCCAGAATGGAAGAGGAGGATCCTGGTTCTCTTCCATGAATGCCCCTAGATGCTTTGCCGAAGGGGAGGGGGGTGTTAGCCACTAGGGAGCCCACCGTCAGGGCTTCTACTGACCTGGTCTCCTCCTCACTGGCCTCTTGCGGCCGCTGCAGAAGCGCACTTTGCTGAATACCCCGAGGACGTGCCTCTCGCACAGGGAGCGCCCGTCTTTGCTGGGGCTGGAACGGCGCTTGGAGGCCGACACCCGGTCGCTGTTGGACTCCCTCGCCTGTCGCTTCTGCCGGATCAAGGAGCTGG
>NW_011494218.1:798417-799661 GCF_000754665.1 Bison bison bison | reverse complement strand
TCAAGGAGCTGGCTATCGCTGCAGCCATAGCTGCTCAGCGCGGGCCCCAGGCCCCGGGCTCCACTGCGCCCTCGGGATCACGCTCCGCCGGGGCGAGGGCAGGACCTCGGCGGCCTGGAGGGACAGGGCAGGCGCGAGGAGGCAGTGCTAATATTTGAGAAGGCTGCAGTACCAAAAACCCGGCGCCCACAAGGTTAGTCAAGAGTCTGGGCAGTGGCGACAAAATGTGTGAAAATCCAGATGTAAACTTCCCCAACCTCTGGCGGCGGGGGCGGGGCGGTCCCAGGCCTTCCTGTTAACTAGACTCTTGCATCCCAAACTTGCACCCCCAGGCGATCCGCGTCCAGGGGGGCAGTGGGGACTTTGGTCACACTGCGTTCGGAGTACCAAGTGGAAAAGGAAGAAGGATGTCCAAAACAACAAGCCGTGCCCCTGTCGGAGAGGCGCAAGCGTTGCAAGGTGTCCAAAGTATATCTACACACACATACATAGAAAACCCGTTTACAAAGCAAGAGTCTGGACCGTGGCGGGTAGCGTGCCCCCGGTAGAAAATGCTAAAAAGTGAATAAAACGTTCCTTTAGAAAACAAGCCACCAACCGCAAGAGAGGAGAGGAAGGCAGCAATTTAACTCCCTGCGGCCCGCAGTTCTGGAGATTAGGAGGTCCGTCCCGGCTGGGTGAGGTCTACCGAATGCATCGCCCCGGCTGCGGTTCTCCGGGGGCCCGCCGCCCGAGTTCTGGAATTCCGAGAGGCGCGAAGTGGGAGCGGTTAGCTGGAGTCGGGGTAGGGGCGCCTGGCGGGGCAGATGTTTCCAGCTGCGGCGAGCGCGACTCCCCGCCAGCAGCGCTGCAAAGAGAGCGGGAGGCGAGGGAGGAGGAGGGCAAGAGGGAAGGGGAGGGAAGGAAAGGAGGAGGGAGGGAGGGAGATCCTCCAGGGCCAGGCACCCTCCGGGAGAAACCCGCGAGAGGCGAGCGCCGCGGAGACGCGGGGTCCCAAAGAGCGGGCGCTCTTTCTCTTTCCGCTTTTTTTCTGGCACAAGATGGGCACAGTTGGTGATTATTTAGGGAATCCTAAATCTGGAATGACTCAGTAGTTTAAATAAGCCCCCTCAAAAGGCAGCGATGCCGAAGGTGTCCTCTCCAGCTCGGCGCCCACACGCCTTTAACTGGAGCTCCCCGCCATGGTCCGCCCGGGGCCGCCGCACCGAGCTGCTCTCCGCACAGGCTCAGAGACAGCGAGGGAA
>NW_011494218.1:797467-797806 GCF_000754665.1 Bison bison bison | reverse complement strand
CCCCGGGGGGCCCCCGCCGCCTAGCCGGTTCGCTTGGCTGGAGCGCTAGCTCCGCAGGAAACTCCAGGCAGGGACGACCGCCACCGAGACGGAGGGTGGGACGAAGGGCGGGCGGCTGCCAAAGCACCTTTGGCACTGCTCGCCCACCCCCCGCGAGCTCGGGAGCGCCCAGGTGGGGCCAGGCTCCCGGAGCGCAGGGAAGCGCAGCGCGCTCGGAGCCTCCTCCCCTCCCTCGCGCCCTCGGCTCCCAGACTCTTCCCCCTCCCTCCCGTCACCCCTCTCCCCCTTCTCCGTCTTCTGTCTCTCCCCTTTTCTCCTCTCTACGCAATCCTACGTGAT
>NW_011494218.1:754427-797367 GCF_000754665.1 Bison bison bison | reverse complement strand
GAGGTTTGGATGAGAAATTCTCAGAGGCAGAGCGAAACAACTGCAGCTCGGATCGGCTCAGTCCCATCCCTCCCCGGAGAGAAAACACCACCGACCGGTTAGAGGACCCCGGTGCACAAAGAGAGGTTAGGGTTGGGGGAATTGAGAAAAAGCGGTCTGTAGTCTCTCCAATAAGCTGGAGCACAAAGAATTCTGTTTTCTCTAGTGTCTAGGGACACTAGAGAAAGTAACGATGGCCCCTTGGGCCCACCTTCAGCTCATTTTGGAAAAGGAAAAAGTGTTTCCACATTCCAGGAACCCAGATCTGGGTTCGATCCTCCGGAAAGCTGCAAAACAGACTCAATCCCTAAAATGAGGGGCCAGGTGAGCACTCTGCAGAGAGGGGAGGATGCAGGTGGAGAGGGTGACTGTGGGCAAGGGCAGTCAGTAGCCAGCTCTGGAGGGCAATCAGATCTCCAGGAGTGCTTGTGGTGACCGCTGGACACTACTGAAAACTCAGCAGAGGAGAAAATGTCACCTAAGCTAAAATGCAGCATGAAAAATTTTGGAAACATAAAGGAGTAGCCATGCTAAGGTGTGGAAGCGGCTGTTGTGATACTAAGTATCATTCTTCAACCAGTCTTCAAATATCCTTAGTCCCTCCCCTTTACAGACATTCCCATAAGCCACCAGGGTCGTGCCAAAAGATTTAATGGGTGATTTCCAAGCAGAAACAGGTGTATGCTGGAAATACCCTAATAGTAGGCAAGGGACATGAATGTCAAGGAAACTACTGAGAATGGATGTGGGTCCTGTAGAGGGCCCAGGAATCCTCCAGGTTCCTAGCAGAATGGGAACTGAGGCCTATGAGGTTGTTTAGCACAAGCACTGTTAAACAGCCCCATTGCATCTGGGGGCCAGGACATTTCATGCTGCCGCTGGGTACAGCAAAGGCAGATGGGTTTACCGGGCAGACATCTGGAGGAGGATTAAATAGGCAAGGCGCCATGAGAGCGGGGAATCTCAACTGTCAATGGGGAGCACACATCCCCTGCAGCAGTTCAGGGTGCCTGCATAAAGGAAGTGAACTTGGGATTCTGACAATATATAACAGACAGGGGAGATACACACACACACACTCAACCCTCTTCTCCAAAAGTGAAGCCAGCCAAATACATTTTCAAAAGTACATCGGAATGTGGTAAGGGAAATTACTGAAAATCAGTTGGTAACACTGTCAATTAGGGAAATGTTCACATCTCACAGATAAAATTATGTATTTTCCTTCCTTGGCTGCCACAAGACTTGTCTCATTCTTGAGGAAGGCAGGCACACACAGTGCTGGCTCTGGGGGCTCCTTTCCTCTTGCAGTTCAACACTCAAAAAGAAAAAGGTCAGCTAAGGTGAGCAATCCAGAGAAATGGGCAAGAGAGGAGTATAGAGTGAGGCCTTGAAGAAATCACTGCTAAACTCTGAGTCTTTTTCTTATCCTCAAAATGGGGACAATCAGTCCCATCTACCTCCCAGAACTGAATATGTATGTGCAAGCATTCTGAAAAGTGGAAAATGCCAAATGAGTAAAAGAGATGATGACAGTGTTTATTTTTTTAAGAGAAAGCATGATATTTTTCTGAGATGCTTTTTTTAAATGTAGATTCCTGATGGTTTCTCAGAATGTGAATATCTATGAGTAGAGCCCAGGAATTTTAAGTTTTTAACAAGTTCTTCAGGTGTCAGAGTTTGAGAGATATATAGATATACAGAGATACATTGTTCAATAATACAAAATCCTAGAAGAGAGAAATAAACTCAGACTCTCAAAAATTAATACACTTCACCAGAACTGCAGTCCTATGCCCACCAAAAAAGGCCTGGAAAGGGAATGTGTGTTCTCTAATCTTTGAGTGTTTTGATTTTTTTTTTCCTGTGGGTTTATGACATACAAAGATGTTTCGATGCAGAAGGTAACCAGTGTAGCAGCACACGGTAGAAGAGGGTGATGAGAGAAGAGAAGAAAAAACAGATAACACTCGCTGTTTGAAGTTTTCCCTGTCTTGGCAGCATCGTTAGGCATTTATAGAACAAAATGAAAACAATAAATGCTAGCTTCCTGAAAGTGACACTCTATGTCTTTAGATCTTTACTAAAAGAATGTAGTGTTTTTGATTCAATTAAACAACAGAGACTTTACTTTTTCCCTTGTACTACTGCAGCTATTGTCAGGGTACATTTTAGCCGTTGAGCACTTTAAGTTATCATCAGCATCATTTTCTTCATTTCTCCAATGAGAAGAAATTAATATAGGAAAATCTGAGAAGTTACATAGGACCTATGTACAAGGCTCTTAAGATCAGAAGCAATACCCTAGTTAATCTTTTTTATATTCCGAAATTTATTAATTTCCTACCTGGGCCACTAATTCTCATAAGTTTTCCTTCATGGTTAATAAGACATTTCTGCTATCTTTGCATTTGGGTCGGGGGGGAGTCAGGAGGAAATTAAATCAACCCACTGATGATTTAATTAAATCAATCAGGTCATTTTGAAGGGCAATATCTCAGGGATAACAATACTTTGATTTTTATGCTTTTTTAAAACAACTTGAGAATTTGCATTTACAGCTCTGAAAACATCATAGGTGGAAGCAGCTGAATTACTTGGAGAAAGTTGCCAGATACACATTGAAAGGATAATTATATTTCTGACCTACCTTCAAACAAATAAAACATAGTCTTAATCATCTCTATATTTTAAAATCATCTCCGTATTTTAAAGGAAAAAAAAAAAAAACAACAACAACAAAACAGAATGTTGAATAGTCTTTCCCAAAGGCCAAGTCTTTCAACTCCTAAATCAAACTATTAGGACCACAGCATTCATTCACTTGAAAGCTTGAACTGGGCACACGTTGCATCCAAGGCCTGTTTCGTTACCAAGAGGTACTCTCTATTCTCTCTATACATCTCTCTATTCTCCCTGCCCTCACAAGCTTATAGTCCATGCCATCATGATCTTATTTGGCTCCTGTCTTAATCACCTACTTGCTGTATGCTACTGCACAAGCTATTCAATCTCCAAACCACATCTGCAAAATATATCAATGATAATGACACAAGTAGTTCCTTATCTAACTGGGCTGCTGCAGGCTCAAAGAAGATGAGATAATAATGTAAAGTCTTAGAATGAGCATGCCATCATTAAAATATCCATTTAAAGCAAAGCCCTGCTATAAAAATCCAGACTTGCCAAAACAGGAAAACATACCTTGTGATTCAAACATATCATCATTCGCTCGTGGACATAATGTATTTAACAAAGGCTGGAAATCCACTTGAAATTAATGATTAACTTTGACATTATAATGGCAAATAAAATTTTCATTAGTGGAATATTGTCAATGTCCTTGTCTATTGGAAACACAAAGGAGTCTAGCTCTGCTCATATATCATCCTGATCTGAGATCAGGCCCCTGACTCAAAGCTTGGTGAATATGAGCTCACCAGCCTCTGACACTGCACGCTTGACAGGTAGAAGATCTTTTCTCCATGAATGCTATCCCACACAATGGCTGTACTTCGACTTCCTTTTTGATGCCAGATTGTCAGTTAAAATAGGCTGGTTACAGCAGCACAAATGATTTCTTTCTAATAATTTGTGATTTCCTTTATGGTGCCTTATTCAACAGTTTAACAATTACTACATGTGATATGTTTGTCTGATTTTAGTCATCTCTCAAAATAAGAAAGACTTAATTCTTCTTCATGACACAGATTAAAGTTAGTATCCTTATTGCCCAAGTAAAGAAATTATCAATGTTTTAAAGAATGTCTGTTTTAATAAGAAATATAAGCTATAACTTGGAGAAAGCAATGGCACCCCACTCTAGTACTCTTGCCTGGAAAATCCCGTGGAAGGAGGAGCCTGGAGGGCTGCAGTCCATGGGGTCGCTGAGGGTTGGATACAACTGAGCAACTTCACTTTCACTTTTCACTTTCATGCGTTGGAGAAGGACATGGCAACCCACTCCAGTGTTCTTGCCTGGAGAATCCCAGGGATGGGGAAGCCTGGTGGGCTGCCGTCCATGGGGTTGCACAGAGTCGGACACGACTGAAGTGACTTAGCAGCAGCATAAGCTATAACTATGGTGAGCCAGGGCTAAACTCCCTGCAGAGTTCTAAGTGGCTTGCAATTATTGATACATTGAATCCTCCCTATAAGGTATGTTCTGTCATTATTCTCATTTTATAAATGAAGAAACTGACACACAGAGAGGTTAAGTTGCTTAGTCAGCCACCCAGTTAAGAACTGGCAGAATTCAAATTTAACTAATTTAATTATTTCCAGAGCTCCTTTTTTACCCTCTGTGTTACACTGTATGTCAACAGAAGCATGATGCCATAAATAACCATGTAATTCAATTAATAAAATAAGAATATAATCATCATTTGCACTGATAGTCTTTTTACTGTTTAGAAATCATCTTCCCATGTATTATCTTATTAAGGCTTTCAACAATCTTGGAAGGAAAATTAAGGAGATACTAAGAACCCAATTTACAAATGAGACTCTAATTTAAAGTGATGTAATCTCCCCAGGCCCCACAACAGATGAGTGAAGATACATGAGTTTAATCTAGGCCTTCTGACTTCAGTGTTTCTCATGGCCCAACTGAGCTCACATAAAAAAATTGCACTGGTGACTCAGTCGGTAAAAAATCCACCTGCAATGTAGGAGACTGCTTGCAGTGCAGGAGACCCTGGTTCGATCCTTGGGTCGGTAAGATCCCCTGAAGGCAATGGCAACCCACTCCAGTATTCTTGCCTGGGAAATCCCATGGACAGAGGAACCTGGGATGCCTCAGTCCATGGGGTCACAAAAGAGTCAGACAGCCCTAAGTGACTGAACCTGCACAAAGAAGAAAAGATGAGAATGTGATATGTCCTTTCCTTCTCTGACTTCAGTCCTCCCTGAGCAGGATTTCACACCATGTGAATGACCTTGAAGAGATCATTCTGTGTGGGAAAGGAGTGCGGGCCTTAAGTGTCCCAAATCTTCTCCCTCCACAGCTTTTACCTCTCTCTGTGCGTGGGAGCTAAGGTGGTTGTCTTCTCACTCCTGGCATAGGAGGGTATCTTTGGTTCTGAGACTGTGGCCTCCAAACACTCACCTCCTTAGTTCAGTAATTTAAGTTGAGCTTCATGAGAAAACTACAGAAAAACTAAATCAAAACAGAAATTAGAGAAATTTATAAGTTATAAATTTATAAAGTTACACTTCTTCCCTTCTCATTCCTAAAAAAAAAAAAAATGTACATTGGTTTGGCTTGAAACACATATCTGGCCCTTGGCTATTTTCCTTCCTAGCTGGATTGAGGATCTTTAAAAACTGCCCCCAATTGATTCTCCATCATTTTTGCCCTTTCCTGATTTCCAGTGCCGCTGCTTCAGTGATACCCCTTCCTTCTAGATGAGGAATGTGGCTTCAAGATCCTCATAAGAATGTAAAACCCATAATGACAAGGTTTGTCTTTTGTATTTATTTTCTATCTCCAGTTCCTAAAATAGTATATCGCACACACTCAATAAATACTTTAATGAATTAACTAATGAATTTATCCACCCATCCACCAATCTTTTTAAGTCAAAATGAAATATTTATTCTTATACAAAGAAACAAACTCAGCTAATTCAAGGGTAGCTTCCACATTTCCAACTTGATCGTTTTGCTTTATAAATACTCTTTAAAATCTGTCTAAATCCCATCCATTTATTAAAATTGGATATCCTTAGAGGCCACATGGTATCCAGATTTCTGCACTGACCAACTTCCACCCCCTATATTTAGGTGTATAGTTTCAGCTCTTATCTTTCTCTCTCTCTTTTCTCTCAATCCCACCACCCCCTCTCATATACACACATTCAGAGAAGAAAAGGGATATAACAATAATGAAAAGAGAGCACAGAATCGATAAAATGTCAAATTTTAAAGGCTCAGAATATGATCAAAATGACCTTAAAATGGTTTGATAATCCTAAAATTCATGCTGTCACCCATCTGTACTTAGCTGCTTTCTCCATGGACCTAGTTGCTCCATTTCTAAATTTAGATTCCAAATTTTCAGGGAATGGATCTTGTTGAAATAGCAGTCTCTTCCAGCATCCAGCACATGACTGACAGTCAAATTATATTATTAATATTGTCATAAATTCATATTTTGTCCCATGTGCATGTAGCACTGGGCTCTGTGAAAATAACCATTAGCGAAAGACTCCATTGGTCCTATTTGATATTTAATAAGATTTTATTGGATATATATTTGATATTTAATAAGACTGAATTGGAAATAACTGAAATATCCAAACTGGCTAGAGAAAATTTTCAGGGGATCAAATGGAAGTTTCGACAAGGTGACCAGTAAGGTCATTTGTAGTCCAAACTGTTTAGAATTCTCCAAAATTAAAATGTAAATTAGAGGGCTTCCCTCGTGGCTCAGTGATAAAGAACCCGTCAATGCAAAAGACACAGTTTCAATCCCTGGTCTGGGAGTATCCCATATGCCGCAGAGCAGCTAAACCTGTATGTCACAACTACTGAGCCTGTGCTCTTAGAGCCCAGGAAATGAAACTACTAAGCCTTCGTACAGCAACTACTGAAAACCCTGCGCCCTAGAGCCTGTGCTCCACAACAAGAGAAGCCAGCACAATAAGAAGCACGCACACTGTCACTGGAGAGCAGCCCCAACACACTGCAACTAGACAAGAGTCCACACAGCAATGAAGATCCAGCACGGCCAAAAAGTAAATAACCAAAAATGCTTAAAGAAATGTAAATTAGAAAGAATAGGTGATTTACAATAATATTTCCTTGCATAAAGTTACTTTGTCTGAGCCTAACTTTGTTTGCCAGTAAAATGACTTAGATTAATTAAAGTAATATGTTGAAAAGATAGCATTGGTTTCTGAAACAAGGAACTGTATGAATGAATGAATGGGTAGATGCGTAGATGGATGGATAGATGAAAAGCAGCATCATTCATCTACAAACCTCTAAATTCACATTGTTAGGCTAAACAAAATAGCTCAAAATAAAAATATCTGGCAAGCTTCCTTGTGGAATACTGTGGAGACAAGAAAATGTTAGAGAATTCCACAGTAGTAAATAAAAGCACTTAATAAACTTCTAAGTCATTCACTTACCAATTATTTTCACATAAAATTATATTCTCCTGTGATTAATTTTGCCCACTAATTCACCATATGCAACATGAAATCAAGAGGATATTGGTGTAGATGGCTGTTTGTTTACGCAATCAAAGCCAAGATGCATAGATGAATAGATAGATAGATAGATAGATATAGTTGTAAACATGCATTTTAGTGGTCAGATATCCAGAAAAGAATAAGATGACTGTATAAGCATATTTATTTAAATGGCATTTGAAGCAAGAAAGAACAATGATATTTTTGTAATGTTTTGGATAGAATATACTTTTTAAATATACAGTATTAGCTAGAAGGGATTTGATGAGGTCATCAATCCATTCTAGACAATATATACATATTGTAATCACTAGAGACCACAGAAAAGAAATTTCTTTAAAAAGTAAGCTAGAAAATTGTCTCCAGTTAGTTGAATATGCTAAGAATACAGCAACGGAGAAAAGATCCATTCTATTCTCTTCATTTAAGGAAATAGCCATAGCTAGCTTTTAAAAGATAAGTAACCAGAAGCATTTATTATTTTCTGAGGGAAAAAGCTAGGGAAAGAATGTTGACTTTATGTTAAAAGTAGAAACAGAATTGAGGAGAATCATGATTTACATTTTTTTGTACCCGTGAGGATCTAGTAAATTACTTTGACAATAGTAGACACTCTGTAAATGTATGTTGATTTAATTTGACTTGAAAGTATTAAATGTTCAGAATGAGTGAGAACAGTCTTAACTTTTACCTTAGGCATATTTTTATTAATAAAAATAATAGTGGTATCATCTTTAATCTCTGATAGCATCAGGTAAGTAGTGGCTATGAAAAAAAAAAAAAGACACAAATATCTGATAAATATAAAGGAAAACATTTGGCCTTAATCTAGTAGTGTGTTTCCTCTTATCCTCTTTATGAACCTAGCACAGATGTCAGGCTACATTTTCTGATGGTGCTACAATGACAAAATCCTAGTGTAAACCCACAACATTCTTGAAAGGAGAAGGGTTATTCCCTTAAGTGAGTTGCAAAGTCATAGTTTCAGGCATCACATAAGAAAGAGATGTGGGATTGGGAACTGCATTTAACTCAAGGAAGAGGTATACCTTTCTTTTTATCTACATTTTGAGTAATCCATCCGCACTTAAAAGTTTTTCTGTCAACTGAAGAAAATGTTCTCTACCAAAGAGAATGAGGCTAGAAACTATATAGGAAAACACTCTCATAGAGACTTCTAATATAGGAGTCTGCAGCTATAAACTCCAGAGAATGAACCATATCAAGTTATCTAGATGTTAGTTGTAAATTATCTCAGTGATGTAATCTCTTTCATTACACACTGGCCTTCAGTATAGCTTTATATTAACCCAAATTTTTATTTCAGTCCAGGAACCATTGGGTTATATAATTTCAGGCTTTTTTAGTTCAAATCACATAAAAACATCAACTTAAAACTCTACATTCAAAGTATGTGTTAGAAGTATTTGATTAAAAACTCTCATCAAAGTGGGTTTAGAGGGAACATATCTCAATATTAGAAAGGCCATTTAAGACAAATCTACTTATATGCAGAAGACATCATGAGAAATGCTGGGCTGGATGAAGCACAAGCTGGAATCAAGATTGCAGGAAGAAATATCAAAAACCTCAGATATGCAGATGACACCATCTTTATGGCAGAGAGTGAAGAACTAAAGAGCCTCTTGATGAAAGTGAAAGAGGAGAGTGAAAAACTTGACTTAAAGCTCAACATTCAGAAAACTAAGATCATGGCATCTGGTCCCATCACTTCATGGCAAATAATAGATGGGGAAACAATGGAAACAGTGGCAGAGTTTATTTTGGGGGCCTCCAAAATCACTGCAGGTGGTGATTGCAGCCATGAAATTAAAAGACACTTACTCCTTGGAAGGAAAGTTATGACCAATCTACACAGTATATTAAAAAGCAGAGACATTACTTTGCCAGCAGAGGTCCATCTAGTCAAGGCTATGGTTTTTCCAGTAGTCATGTATGGATGTGAGAAAGCTGAGTGCTGAAGAATTGATGCTTTTGAACTGTGGTGTTGGAGAAGACTCTTGAGAGTCCCTTGGATTGCAAGGAGATCCAACATGTCCATCCTAAAGGAAATCAGTCCTGAATATTCATTGGAAGGACTGATGCTGAAGCTGAAACTCCAATACTTTGGCCACCTGATGTGAAGAGCTGACTCATTTAAAAAGACTCTGATGCTGGGAAAGATTGAAGGCAGGAGAAGAAGGGGATGAGATGGTTGGATGAGATGGTTGGATGGCATCACCAACTTAATGCACATGAGTTTGAGTAAACTCCGGGAGTTGGCGATGGACAGGGAGGCCTGGCGTGCTGCAGTCCATGGAGTCACAAAGAGTTGGACATGACTGAGCAACTGAACTGAACTGAACTGAACATCATACTCAAAAGCTGAAAGCCTTCCTACTAAATTCATGAATAAGACAAGGAAACTCACTCTTGCAGCTTCTATTTAACATAATATACGAAATTTTGGCTGCAGCAACCAGACAAGAAAAAAGATCAGATCAGATCAGTCGCTCAGTCGTGTCCGACTCTTTGCCACCCCATGAATCACAGCACACCAGGCCTCCCTGTCCATCACCAAGTCCCAGAGTTCACTGAGACTCACGTCCATCGAGTCAGTGATGCCATCCAGCCATCTCGTCCTCTTTCGTCCCCTCCTCCTCCCCCCAATCCCTCCCAGCATCAGAGTCTTTTCCAATGAGTCAACTCTTCACACGAGGTGGCCAAAGTACTGGAGTTTCAGCTTTAGCATCATTCCTTCCAAAGAAATCCCAGGGCTGATCTCCTTCAGAATGGACTGGTTGGATCTCCTTGCAGTCCAAGGGACTCTCAAGAGTCTTCTCCAACACCACAGTTCAAAAGCATCGATTCTTCAGCACTCAGCCTTCTTCACAGTCCAACTCTCACATCCATACATGACCACAAGAAAAACCATAGCCTTTACTAGACGAACCTTTGTTGGCAAAGTGATGTCTCTGCTTTTGAATATGCTATCTAGGTTGGTCATAACTTTCCTTCCAAGGAGTAAGTGTCTTTTAATTTCATGGCTGCAGTCACCATCTATAGTGATTTTGACAAGAAAAAAGAAAAGATATGCAAATTGAAAAGGAAGAGTGAACTGTAACTATTTGCAGATAGCATGGTATTTATATAGAAAACCCTAAAGACTTCACCTCAAAACTATTAGAATTAATAAATAAATGCAGCAAAGTTTCAGGATACAAAATTAATACACAGAAATTTGTTGCTTTTCTATCCACAATAGTGAACTATTAGAAAAGAGAAAGATAAAAAAAAAGCAACTGTTTAAAATCACATAAAAATTTAAAAATATCTAGGAATAAACTTAACCAAGGAGGTGAATGACCTGTACTCTGAGAACACAGATAAAGGAAACTGAAGATGATACAAAGAAATGCAACAATACCCTATGCTGTAGGAGTGGAAAAATTAAAATTAATAAAATGACCATACTACCCAAATCAATCTACAGGTCTAATGCAATCCTGATAGAAATCTTACTACATTTTTCACAGAACTGTAAAAAATAATCTTAATATTCATATGGAACCACAAAAAAACCCAAATTGCCAAAGCAATCTTGAGAGAGAAAAAAGAAAAAACAGAGCTGGAGGTGTCATTCTCTCAGACTTTAGACTAAACTACAAAGCTACAGTAAATAAAACTGTAAAGTACTGGCATAAAAAGAAACATATCAATGGAACAGAATAAAGAGCCCAGAAATAAACCTACATACCTATGGTCAATTAATCTACAACAAAGGGGGCAAGAATATATCATGGAGAAAAGACAGTCTCTTCAATAAATGATGCTAGGAAAACTGGACATCTACAGTAAAACAATGAGATTAGACCTTTTTCTCATACCATATATAAAAATAAACTCAAAATGGATTAAAGACCTAAATATATGATCAGAAACCATAAAACCCCTAGAGAAGAACATAGGAAGAACATTTTGACATACATTTCAGCAATATTTATATATTTTTGGATCTGTCTCCAAAGGCAAAAGAAATAAAAGCAAAAATAAACAAATGGGACCTAATTAAACTTAAAAGCTTTTGCACAGCAAAGGGTATCATTGACAAAATGAAAAGATAAGCAATAGAATGGGAGAGAATATTTGGAAATTATATAACTGACAAAAGGTTAATAGCTAAAATATATAAGTAGCTCATATAACTCAATATAAAAAAAAACAAATAATTCAATATAATAAATGTGTAGTAGACCTAAAGGTACAGTTTTCCAAAGAAGACATATAGATGACTAATAAACACATAAAAATATGCTCAAATCACTAATTATTAGAGAAATGAAAATTAAAAACTATCACTTCACACATCTCAGAATGGCTATCATCAAAAAGTCTATAAATAACAAATGTTGCCAAAGATGTATACTTTTGGTGGAAATGCAAACTGGCACAACCACTATAGACAACAGTATTAGGACTTCTCAAAAAGCTAAAATAGAACCACCATACAACCCAGCAATTCTACTCCCAGGTATATCTCCACAAAACATGGAAACACTAATTCAAAAAGACACATTGATCCCAATGTTCATAGCAGCTCTACTTATAATAGCCAAGACATGGAAGCAACCCAAGTGTCCATCAATAGATGACTTGATAAAAATGATGTGATTATATATATAATAGAATATTGTATCTGTGTGTCCTTAGTCACTCAGTCATGTCCGATTCTTTGTGACTCCATGGACTACATCCCACCAGGCTCCTCTGTCTATGGGATTTTCGCAAGCAAAAATACTGGAGTGGGTTGCCGTTTCCTCCTCCAGCAGATATTCCTGGCCCAGGGATCAAACCTGTATCTCCTGCATTGGCAGGCAATTCTTTACCACTGAGAAACCTGGGAAGCACCATAATAGAATATTAGTCAGTCATTAAAAAAGAATGAAATTCTGTCATTTGTAGCAAGATAGATAGACCTAGAGAATATTATGCTCATGAAATAAATCAGAGAAAGACAAATACCATGTGAAATCATTTATATCTAAAATATAATACAAATTAGTGTAAATAGTAAAACAGAAACAAACTCACAGATTTAGAAAACAAACTAGTGGTTATCAGTAGGGAGAGGGAAGTAGGAGGAACACAGTGGGGGTATGATATTAAGAGACACAAACTACTATACACAACAGATAAGCAACAAGGATATATTGTATTGCACAAGGAATTATATCCATTATCTTGTAATAATTTTAATGGGGTATAAACTATAAAAATAATGAATCACTGCTATACACCTGAAACTAATATAATATTGTAAATCAAGTATACCTATTTTTTTTTAAGTATTAGAAGGAAAGAAAGGATAGAGTAGGAAAGAGAAGGGAAAATAAGACTTACTAGGCACCAGCTCTGTACAGGTTCATTTAGTTAATCCTCAGGGTAACCAAACAAGGCCAACATTGCTATCCACATATACAATGAAAAAACTATAAGTCAGAAAAACTGAAGTATGAGTCTGGTCAAGAATTCAAATATAGTTTAACTGACACCAAATCCAAAGCTCTCTTCATAACTTTTTAGATGATGAATCCACAATATGAATTTAAAAGATGATCATTTATACCCTTAATGTGTTAGAAAGTTTAAGATAACCCATGAGTTAAGTCCACTCAGAATTCAAGTCATAGGCATTCATGTTGTTCTCTTGTGATCATGATCTCATTTGAAGTACTAGCTTAATAACTAGAGCCAGGGATAGAGAATTGAGGAAAGCTTATGTCTGTCATCAAGTATCTGAAATGTTCTTATTGAAAAAATAGGTATCTTATGTGTCCAGAGGCAAACTTGGATTCCATAAGCAGTTATACACAAGGAAGTACAGACTAAACATCAAACGTGAGTTTCCCATCGTCTGAGACATTCAAGTCAGGATCAGGAGGCAAAAACCACAAGAGGAAGGTTTTCAGAGTGGAAATGAGTATTCTATAAAATGGTTACAGTCAGCATTGCTGGGGTAGAATCAAAACCACTATAGGATGTATCCAAGGCAAAACTTGGCAAAACTTTTTTTTTTTAAATAAGAAATTAAAAGGATAAGCTTAATGAATGGTGAAACGCATTACTAGTGGGGAAAATTAACAGTAAAATGGAGCAAGATTCAAGGAGGCTGTCAAAGGAAGCATATCAGGACAACCCTGTGAAGGAGGCACAGAGCTAAGATTTATTTTATATAGCATGAACATGTGTCACAGTCTATATAACTGATCAAAGGTGAAATGCTATTGTTACCATAGCTGTAGCATTCTAGATTAAGGGAAAGAAAACATATAAACCTATGAAAATGTGAGTAAGGAGAGCTCCTCAGGAAAGGCCAGTGTAAAAAGCCCCTAAGGGGACTTCCCTTCTGGTCCAGTGGTTAAGAATCCACCTTGCAAAGCAGGAGACATGGGTTCGATCCCTGGTCAGCCACAACTATTGAAGCCCGTGTGCCACAACTATTGAAGCCCGTATGCTGCAACTATTGACCCCATGCACCACAACTAAAGAGTTCATGTGCTGCAACAAAAGATCCTTCATGATGCAACAAAGATCCTGTGCGGTGTAACTAAGACCCAAGGCAGCCAAATAAATATTTAAGAAAGAAAAGTGAAGTCGCTCAGTCGTGCCCAACTCTTTGTAACCCCATGGATAGTAGCCTGCACCAAGCTCCTCCGTCCATGGAATTTTCAAGGCAAGAGTACTGGAGTGGGTTGCCATTTCCTTCTCCAGCGAATCTTCCCAACCCAGGGATCAAACCCAGGTCTCTCACATTATAGACAGATGCTTTACTGTCTGAGCCACCAGGGAAATATTAAATAAATATTTAATAAGTAAATAAATAAAAGCCCCTAAGATGTGAGTCAAAACCATAGTGTACTGTACAAAGGATGGTCACTGATCCTTCTGGATGCTGCTCTCTGCAAGAAAGATCCCACATTGAGGGAGGATACTTTAAACTAACCAAAAGTTAATGAGCTTAACAAAGGAAAAGTATTAGGAAGGCAAAGAATAGTGTTAGCAACTCAATGAGTTCCCTGCACTGGAGGGTTTCTGTAGGTAAACTGAGGTTCATCATGGACAGTGTGAAAATATTTATTTGTCCTGAAGATGCAGTTGTCTCCTACAAGATGGACAATTACTACTATGAGTAATCGTAGAGAAATCTGGAGACTCAATTTACAGTAGAAAGCAGGAAATATTTAAATCTATGTACATATTCACAGCTTTGAATATTGTATCTTTGATATTACTTTTTTAGAATGAAAAAGGAAAATCACAACTCTGGAAAACTTAAAACCAATTTGAAAAAACTTATATACTGAGAGAAAAAGTCTTACAAAATAATTTAGAACTAAATATCCCAAACCACAGTGGGGAAGATGAAGAGACATCAGAAGGTAGATTGCAAGTTGTCACATTGATGAATTTGAGAAGATAACCATTGCACTTTTTCAACAATTTTTACTTTACTGTATGCAAAGTATTATCTTCAAAATGGAGAATAGGGAAGAACAAGATGGCAGAGGAGTAGGTGGACATGGAGTACATCTCTCTCCACGGATACATCAGGAATACACCTTCAGACACAGAAGGGCGTGCAGAACACCAGCTGAGAGCGGACAGGAGTACCTGACCAGTGGAAAAGAATATATAGAACCACGTGAAACTTGGTAGAAGCAAAGAACTAGGGGGAAAAACAGGGGTGTTAGTAGGACTGCACCTGCCCTCAGCGGGTGAGGGAACTGAAGCAGGGGTCCGATTCCCACATCCGGGCAATCCTCTGAGTCAGAGGAGAAACATTTAGGGCTGAGAGTGGAACAGCTGATCTGTGGCAGCCTATACAGAATGAGAATCAGACAGTCCTTGCTGCAGCCATACATATCCCATACAGGAACACTGGTGCCCCGGAAGGCGCAGAGGCTGGGAGCTGGAGTTTAGGGATTGTGGAGCAGTCCCAGAGCGAGGGCTGCTGTTGACTGCAGACACACTGATTGAGGGGATGTGAGGGAGGAGATCATGGTGGGAAATGCCAGTGGAGGAAAGCCAGGCAGCCATGGAAGCAAGGAAATACTGCTGAGTCACACGCAGGCGGTGGAGTCATCACCATAGCCACTCTCTCCCCACACAGCCAGCATCGGCAGCTCAACAACAGAGAGACTGGCCCATCAAACGCCTGATGCACTGAACTACAGAGTAGGACCCCACCCAGGGTGCCCCTTGAAGTGCCTCACATGCCAATCTACAGATTAGGACCCCAGCCAGGGGGGCCCCTCTATGTGCCTGACGTGCTGAACAACAGAGAAGGACCCCAGGCAAGGGAGCCCCCTAAGTGCCTGAACAGGGCAGAGCTACAGAGAAAGAGAGGCCAAAGAGGCCTTCTGATCACCAGCTACAAGAGGCTCAAAAAAAGACACTGATAGGATCATAACTCCTGTGGCAGAGGCAGTACGTGTCCCTGCACACTTGGTGCCACCAGGGTCCCTGAAAGCCAAGCAGCTACAACACCTTCACACTGAACTCTCACTAGGGCAGAGCTGCCACAAGCAAAAAAGTCTTGTGTCTACGCATCCAGGGTTGCTTCAGTCTTGTCCAACTCTTTGCGACCCTGTTGACTGTGGCCTGCCAGGCTTCTCTGTCAGGGAGGGGGTTTCTCCAGGCAAGAATACTAGAGTGTATTGGCCAATACTGGAGCATATTGGCCAATACTGGTTTCCATACCCTTCTAGAGCACTATATTCCCTGCTGCCCTAGCTGCCAACCTCCCTGAGTACCTGGTGCTGCCAGAACCCCTGCGACCCAAGAAGCTACACTGCCTCCACACCTGGCCCTCACAGGGGCAAACCCAGGTCCTCCAGGGCAGCTTCAGGAGCAAACCGCAGTGGACGACCCACATGCAGAGGTGGAAAAAAAAAAAAAAAACACAATTGAAATCAAGGGGCAGTGTGACTAAGGAAGAAGACCCAAAACCTTCCCACCAGCTGCACAAGCTGCAAATTAAACTCACACAATCAACTAGGCAAACTCCATGTCTATGGAATATATAAAAGGCCATTGAGAGCTCCCACAAAAGAAAATGCACTATTTCTGATAGCTGTGGACATTGGAGGCAAGAACACACAAGAGTAGGACCAGGTTAGAATCTGAGCTGTCCCCACAGCAGGTCCAGAGATCAGCACAGTGTTGGAGGGAATCCTAGGGAGGTAAGGTGGACTGTGACTCCAAAAGGCAAAGGACTCTGACACCAGTGATTCAAGAAAAACATTTATTATTCTTATGTTTTGACTTGTTCTGTAGATTCTTTCAGATTTTTTTTTCTTTTTCCTTTTTTCTGCTTCCATTTTTTTCCTTTTCTCTTTCTTTTAATTTTAACTTTTAATACTTTTAAACATATTAATTTTTCCTACATTTATTCCTTTGTATGCCTTTCCTACTGTTCTTTAACCTTCGCAGTTAATCTTTAATGTATATAAATCTTTTTCATCTACCTCTATTTAACTTTGCATATCTATCTCTCCTTTCCTCTCAACATATTTGTTAGTTTTGTTTTCAATGCTTTATTCCCCACTTGGCACCTTGCTTTAGTCTTGTTTTCTGGTTTGTGCCTTAGTTTTGTTCTTGACTGGTAAATACAATTTTTTATTTCCTTTGTTCACTGGGTCAATCTACTGTACTTTATTTTCGTTGGACTGTTTTGACTTTGCACGTGGGTATATATGTATACATGAATATTTCATTATTTTAATTATAATTTGCCTGATTTTGTAACTACCATTTGTTAGGGGTTCATTTTGGTTTTTTATTTTTGTATATCTATTTTAATCTCACTTAATGCATAACAAACCACTTGTGCAATCTTTATTCCTGACCAGAGATCAAGCCCTGGGCCTTTGGAGTGAGAGCACTGACTCCAAGACCCTAGACTACCAGAGAACTAACCCTAGGGAGTATGAAATAGTGAGAACTCACACAACTGAAACCACTTGAATACAAAACACAGCATCATCCAACCACCCTGTGCAGGATGCCTCATCTATGCAACAAACAAAAATACAGACCCAATCATAAGTAGACAGGATTACCACCTCCTTCAGCCTTGCCAACCAAAGGAAAAACAAACAAACAAACAAACAAAAACTCAGCACAAATCTCACCCTATATGAAGCTTACACAAACCACTGGACCAACCTTAGGAGGGCAGACCAAAAGAAAGAAAGAATTCAACCTTCTTCAAGGAAAGAATTCAACTTTCCTTGAAGCCTGGGAAAAGGAGACCTCAAACACAATAAGTTAAAAAAAAAATAACGAAAAGGCAGAGAAATACTACACAAATCAAGGAACAAACTAGAAACACAGAAATTCAAATAAATGAAGAGGAAATAGGCACACAACCTGAAAAAGAATTCAGAATAATGACAGTAAAGATGATCAAAAACCTTGAAAGCAAAATGGAGAAAATACAAGAATCAATTAACAAAGACCTAGAAGAAATAAAGAATAAACATAACAGAGACAAAAAACACAGCTACTGAAATTAAAAATACTCTAAATGAAAGAAAGTGAAGTCGCTCAGTTGTGTTCGACTCGTTGCGATCCCCCATGGACTGTAGCCTACCAGGCTCCTCAACCATGGGATTTTCCAGGCAAGAGTACTGCAGTGGATTGTCATTTCCTTCACCAGGGGATCTTTCCAACCCAGGGATCAAACCTGGGTCTCCCGTAGTGCATGCAGATGCTCTACCTTCTGAGTGAACAGGGAAGCCCCAAAAACACTCTAAAAGGAATCAAAAGCAGAAAATCTGAAACAGAAGAATGTCTCAGTGAGCTGGAAGATAAAATGCTGGAAATTACTTCTGAAGAGCAGGATAAAGTAAAAAGAATGAAAAGAACTGAGGATAGTCTCAGAGACCTCTGGGACAATATCAAACACACCAACATTTGAATTAAGGGCTCCCAAAAGAAGAAGAGAAAAAGAAAGGGTGTGAGAACATTTTTGAAGAGATTATAGTTGAAAATTTCCCCAACATAGAAAAGGAAATAGTCAGTCAAGTTCAAGAAGCACAAAGAGTTCCATACAGGATAAACCCAAGAAAAAACAAGCCACGACACATACTAATCAAACTAACAAACACTAAACACAAAGAAAGAATATTAAAAGCAGCAAGGGAGAAGCAACAAGTAACATACAAGGGAAACCCCACATGCTTAACAGCTGATCTTTCAGCAAAAATTCTACAGGCCAGAAGGGAACATCAGGATATATTTAAAGGACTGAAGGAGAAAAATCTACAACCAAGATTACTGTACCCAGCAAGGATCTCATTCAAAATTGAAGGAGAAATAAAAAGCTTTTTCAGACAAGCAAAAGTTAATAGAATTCAGTATGACCAAACCAGCTTTACAACAAATGTTAAAGGGACTTATATAGTTAAGAAATACAAGAAAAGAAAAAAATATACAAAATCAATCCCAAGCAATTAAGAAAATGGCAATGGGAATATATATATCAATAATTACTTTAAATGTAAATAGATTAAATGCTCTAACCAAAAGACCCAGACTGGCTGAATGGATACAAAAACAAGACCCATATATATGCTGTCTACAAGAAATCCACTTCAGACCTCAAGACACATATAGACTGAAAGTGAAGAATGGAAAAATATATTCCACACAAATGGGAAGCAAAATAAAGCTGGAGTAGCAATCCTCATATCAGACAAAATAGACCTGAAAATGAAGAAAATTACAAGAGATAAGGAATGATGGTCAAGGGATTAATCCAAGATTAATACATAACAATTGTAAATATCTATGCAATGGCAACCCACTCCAGTACTCTTGCCTGGAAAATCCCATGGACAGAGGAGCCTGCTAGGCTGCAGTCCATGGGGTCGCTAAGAGTCGGACATGACTGAGGGACTTCACTTTCACTTTTCACTTTCATGCATTGGAGAAGGAAATGGCAACCCACTCCAGTGTTCTTGCCTGGAGTATCCCAGGGATGGGGGAGCCTGGTAGGCTGCCGTCTATGGGGTCACACAGAGTCGGACACGACTGAAGCGACTTGGCAGCAGCACGCACCCAACACAGGAGTGCCTTGATACATAGACAAACACTAACAGACATAAAAGCAGAAATTGACAGTAACACAATATTAGTAGGAGACTTTAACAACCCACTCACACCAATGGACAAATCATCAAAACAGAAAATTAATAAGGAAACACAAGTCTTAAATGATACATTAGATGAGATGGATCTCATCGATATCTTCAGGACATTCCATCCAAATGCAGAAGAATACACCTTCTTCTCAAGTGCACATGGAACATTCTCCAGGATAGACCACATCTTGGGTCATGAATCAAACCTCAGTAAATTTAAGAAAATTGAAATCATATCAGGCATCTTTTCTGACTACAATGCTATGAGACTAGATATCAATTACAAGAAAAAAAAACTATAAGAAACACAAACACATGAAGATTAAACAACATGTTGCTAAATAACCAACAGGTTACTGGAGAAATCAAAAGGGAAATCAAAAAATTTCTAGAAACAAATGACAATGAAAACATGACAACTCAAAACCTATGGGATGCAGCAAAGGCAGTTCTAAGAGGGAAGTTTATAGCAATACAATACTACCTCAAGAAACTAGAAAAACAATGAATAGACAACTTAAATGTACACCTAAAACAACTGGAAAAAGAAGAACAAAAAAAATTAATAGAAGGAAAGAAATCATAAAGATCTGAGCAGAAATAAATGAAAAAGAAATGAAAGAAACAATAGTAAAGATTTAAAAAACCTAAAAGCTGGTTGTTTTAGAAGATAAACAAAATTTACAAACCTTTAGCCAGACTCATCAAGAAAAAAAGAGAGAAGAATCAAATCAAGAAAATTAGAAATGAAAAAGGAGAGGTTACAACAGACAATTCATGAATACAAAGGATTTAAGAGCATGCGGAGGGAGGAGGGTTCAGGATGGGGAACACATGTATGCCTGTGGCGGATTCATTTTGATATATGGCAGAACCAATACAATATTGTAAAGTTTTAAAATAAAATAAAATAAAAAATAAAAGAAGAGACTATTCTGAACAACTATATGGCAATAAAATAGATAACCTGGAAGAAAGGGACAGATTCCTAGAAAAGTTCAATCTTCCAAGACTGAACCAGGAAGAAATAGAAATTATGAACAACCCAATTACAAGCACTGAAATTGAAGCTGCGACCAAAATCTCCCAAAAGACAAAAGCCCAGGACCAGAGGGCTTCACAGGAGAATTCTATCAAACATCTAGAGAAGAGCTAATGCCTATCCTTCTAAAACTCTTTCAAAAAATTGCAGAGGAAGGATCACTTCCAAACTCATTCTGTGAGGCCACCATCACCCTGATACCAAAACCAGACAAAGACAACATAATAAAAGAAAACTACAGGCCAAATCACTGATGAACACAGATGCAAAAATCCTCAACAAAATTTTAGCAAACAGAATTTAGCAACACATCAAAAAGTTCAAATACCATGATCAAGTTAGGTTTATTCCAGGGATGCAAGGATTCTTCAATTTATGCAAATCAATGTGATACACCATATTAACAAATTGAAAGATAAAAATCATATGATAATCTCGAAAGATGCAAAAAAGCCTTTGACAAAATTCAGCACCCATTTATATTTAAAACGCTTAAAAACAAAGGGCACAGAAGGAACCTACCTCAACATAGTAAAGAAGACCATATATGATAAGCCTGCAGCAAACATTATTCTCAATGGTGAAAAACTGAAAGCATTCCCCCTAAGATCAGGAACAAGACAAGAGTATCCACTTTCACCACTATTATTCAACATAGTTCTGGAAGTCCTAGATACAGCAATCAGAGAAGAAAAAGAAAGAAAAGGAATCCAGATCGGAAAAGAAGAAGTAAAGCTCTCACTGTTTGCAGATGACATGATACTGTACATAGAAAAGCTTAAAGATAGTACCAGAAAATTGCTAGAGCTAATCAGTGAATTTAGCAAAGCTTCAGAATAAAAATCAATACACAGAAATCACTTGCATTTCCCTATACTAACAATAAAAAATCAGAAATAGAAACTAAGGAATCAATTCCATTCACCATTGCAACAAATAGAATTAAATATCTAGGAATAAACTTACCTAAGGAGACAAAAGAACTATACACAGAAAATGATTAGACACTAATGAAAGAAATCAAAGACAACATAAACAGATAGAGATATTCCATGTTCCTGGGTAGGAAGAATCAATATTATGAAAATGACTATACTACCAAATGCAATCTACAGATTCATTGCAATCCCTATCAAAATACCAATGGCATTTTTCACAGAACTAGAACAAAACATTTCACAATTCATATGGAAACACAAAAGACCCTGAACAGCCAAAGCAGTCTTGAGAAAGAATGGAGCTGGAGGAATCAACCTTCCTGACTTCAGGTTATATTATAAAGCCACAGTCATCAAGACAGTATGGTACTGGCACAAAAACAGAAATATTGACCAATGGAACAAGATAGAAAGCCCAGAAACAAACCCATGCACCTATGGATACCTTATTTTTGACAGAGGAGGCAAGAATATACAACGGGGCAAAGACAGCCTCTTCAATAAATGGTGCTGGGAAAACTGGACAGCTACATGTAAAAGAATGAAATTAGAACACTTCCTAACACCATACACAAAGATAAACTCAAAATGGATAAAGACCTAAATATAAGACCAGAAACTAAAACTCTTAGAGGAAAACATAGGCAGAACACTAGATGACATAAAGCAAAGCAAGGTCCTCTATGACCCACCTCTTAGAGTAACAGAAATAAAAACAAAAGTAAACAAGTGGGACCTGATTAAACTTAAAGGCTTTTCCACAGCAAAGGAAACTACAAGCAAGGTGAAAAGGCAACCCTCAGAATGGGAAAATATAATAGCAAATGAAATAGCTGACAAAGGATTAATTTCCAAAATATAAAAGCAGCTCATATAACTCACTGCCAGAAAAACAAACAACCCAATCAAAAAGTGGGAAAAAGACCTAAACAGACATTTCTCCAAAGAAGACATACAGATGGCTAACAAACACATGAAAAGATGCTCAACATCGCTCATTATTAGAGAAATGCAAATCAAAACTACCATGAGATATCACCTCACACCAGTCCGAATGGCCATCATCAAAAAGTCTGCAAACAATAAATGCTGGAGAGGGTGTGGAGAAAAGGGAACGCTCTTGCACTGTTGGTGGGAATGTAAATTGATGCAGCCACTATGGAAGACAGTATGGCAATTCCTTAAAAAACTAGGAATAAAACCACTATATGACCCAGCAATCCCATTCCTAGGCATATACCCTGAGGAAACCAAAATTGAAAAAGACAAATGTATCCCATTGTTCATTGCAGCCCTATTTACAATAGCTAGATCATGGAAGCAACCTAGATGTCCATCGATAAATGAATGTATAAAGAAATTATGGTACATATACACAATGGAATATTACTCAGCCATAAAAAGGAACACATTTGTCAGTTCTAATGAGGTGGATGAACCTAGAACCTTTTATACAGAGTGAAGTAAGTCAGAAAGAGAAAGATAAATATTGTATTCTAACACACATATCTAGAAAAATGGTACTGAAGAATTTATTTACAGGGCAACAATGGAGAAACAGACATAGAGAATAGACTTATGGACATGGGGATAGGGGAGGAGAGGGCGAGATGTATGGAAAGAGTAACATGGAAACTTACATTACCATGTGTATAATAGATAACCAATGGGAATTTGAAGTATGGCACAGGAAACTCAATCAGGGGCTCTGTATCAACCTAGAGGGGTGGGATGGGGAAGGAGATGGGAGGGAGGTTCAAAAGGGAGGGGATGTAAGTATACCTATGGCTGATTCATGTTGAGCTTTGACAGAAAACAATGTCAAGCAATTATCCTTCAATAAAAAATAAATAAACTAAAACAACAACAACAACAAAAAAAAAAACTGGAGAGTAGGCATGTGTTCTACCAGGAGGCATTTTTAAGAAGAAAGTTGTGTAACTACAGAATGGTTATTTAACCTTTGTATCTCCACTTACTCATTATAAAATTAGAACGTTTTAAAAGAATAACTGATGACCTATATGTTTTAAGTTCTCTAAAGGACCCTTTTGAAAGTATCCTGGAACCAGGAATCACATTTAGTTTTTGATATTCTAAACAAGAAAAGAGCATAGATTATAAGGTACTCAAATATTGTGCTGACCAAAAAGTTCACCTGGATTTTCCTGTAAGATGTAACAGGAAAACTGGAACAAACTTTTTGGCCAACCCAATTTTCTATATGGCCACTTACTTGAAAAAGAAAGGACATTAGTAGCTATAGCAAAGACTGTCATGGAGAGAAATGACTCTGATGCCAATGATACTCTCTGAAGCTGCTAAATGCTCCCAACTTTGGTTCAAAATCGGTTCCTGTATCTCTGAGTGAGTGCTGGTGGAGGAGGAATAAGAAACAAAGCAGCTAACTTCAAAGATGGCCCAAAACAAAATAAAGCTGTTCCCATCATAGACGGACATTAGAGGTTGTGGTTGGTTTGGGTTTTGTTTTTTTTTTAAACCTGTGTGCAATCTTAGATGACTGTTAAGAAGCAGTTTTGCAAAAATACAGATAAAAGAAAGAATTCTAAAGTGAGAAGAGTCAACAGAAGCAGTCTGTTCCTAGCTTAAGCTGAAATCTCACGTTAATGCTACACAATCAGTATGGAACCTTGAACAGATTATTCCTTCTGTCTAGGTCTCCTTTTCTCATATTTAAAATGAGATTAACCAGATGAATGCCAAGGTTTCCTCCCTCTCTAAGTCCTATGACTTTATACACTCACGCACATCATACAAATTATGTGAAACAAACAAAGCTATTCTTTTTTATCTTCCTTTTAACTTCAGGGTAGTTAAGTAAAGTAAAAAGAATAATCAGTTATCCTTTACTTCATGGCTTATAGCTAGGTGCCCTCAGTCCCCAGAACTAAACCTTACTGGTTATCTTTTACAACACAGCACTTCTCTATAACTCTGGATAGAGGCAACAATAATTAAACCAAATATTTTTTTCTCTTTTCTTAAACCAAATATTTTTAAGTGTTATTTACCAGGAATTAGTCAAAGCACTTTATATGTAACAACTGATTTAATTCTCACAACAACCCTATGAAGTTAGGTATCATTATTATCAACAAGGAAGAGACGAGCAAAAAAGTTAAGCAACTTGGCTAAGGTAATAAGGTTATAAAGGAAATGATCAGGATTTGAACACAGGAAGTCTGGACCCAGCCTTTTACTAACAGATCAGTCACCTCCCCGAGATGTGGGTGCTGGTGGCCGTGGGGGAAGAAGAAATGGTGGTGTGGTGGTGATAGTTGCTGGAGCTCTTCCTTTTTGTCCTATATGAAAAACAGAAAAGATATAGCCGGGCAGAGTGGGAAAACCTAATATGAAGGATGCTCTCAAATAAGAGCGGTTGGGAGCAGGCCCATGCACTTTCTTTATCTTATGCATGAACTGGGAGACTGGCTTGAGGAAAAAAAGTCTTATCACAACTTATGATTTAAGTGTTTCCAAGCATTTAATTCTCACAAAAATCCTGTAGAACAAGCACGATGGAGATTATTATTATACTTCTACAAAATAAAATATTGACAGAGGTGTAAATTCAATTAGTCAGGATAATAGCTAAGAAGTAACAAAACTAGAACTTAAAACTGTTGATTTGCAAAGGGAGGATGTCCTCTCCACTTTGTCACTTCGGTTCTAACGCCCCTTTCCAGGTCTGACAGTTTCTCCTGATCCATTGAACTGTCTTCTCTCTCTCTTTCCTTATTGCTCAACCAGAAATTCACCAAGGGGAAGATGCTAGCAGCTCTGAGCTTGCACAGGATGCCTTACCAGAATTTGAAGTATAGCTGTCTTTGCCCAACAAACACTAACCATCCAATGTCACACTGTTGTCCTGCAATCACCAGAAAGTAATCCTCAGTACTGACATCCCCATGATTTATAATCCTAACGGAGCCCTGTCACAGCACAGCATCTCACGACAACTTCCTTGAAAACTGCAAGATCTATTTTGCTTCTGAAGCAGAATCAGGCCTAAATGTGTCTCACTAATTTTCTTCTTTGCTAGAGAGCCCCCTGTAGCACAATCTGTGTAAATTAAAGTGTGCATGGTTTGCTAATCAATTCTCCTAAAGCCAGTAAAATGTGTGTAAGATTTAGAAAGAAGTGTAGTGGCAATATCCATAAAATGCCAACCTTTAATTTTCTTTTTGGAATATTCATTCTTAGGGAGCCACTGTAATAAGTATGCATCTAGAAGAGCAACTTAATGCAGCATTAAGTCACTAAGTTCTAGAGTTGTGCATTTTAATATATGACTGCTGTTAACTTATTGAAAGTGAATAGTGAAGTCACCCAGTCGTGTCTGACTCTTTGTGACCCCATGGACTGTAGCTCACCAGGCTCCTCGGTCCATGGGACTTTCCAGGCATGAATACTGGAGTGGGTTGCCATTTCCTTCTCCAGGGGATCTTCCCAACCCAGGGATTGAACCCAGGTCTCCCGCATTATAGACAGACGCTTTACCGTCTGAGCTATCAGGGAAGCCCAACTTATTGAAAGAGCCTTGGCAAACTGCTTAATCTTTTTGTTCCTTATGATCATTAGGAAAAATACAAATGGTGGACTTTTATTACAGAAATTTAGATACAGAACCACAAAACCTAAGAACTGGAATGAAAGGAATCCTAAGAATCCTCCAGGCCACTGCCCTCATTCTAAAGATTATGAAACTGAAGACTGGGAAAGACATACCTTTAATCACATAGTTATTGGTGACTGAAGACAAAATACAGTTCAGTCTTCCTTCTTCTAAGGCCAGTGGTTTCTCTGGTATAAGATTTAATTTTTTAATTAAAGGTCATGACAGGCTTTATTTTTAAAAAATGAAAACTATTATGAAGAGCATGACTCCCATTCAATCCTCACGGCCATCAGCTAATAACTATCATTAGTATTATTATATACCTGATTTATATATGCATACACAGAAGCTCAGACTGCTGAGGGAGTGGGTTAAGATGACATTCCTGGCAAATGATGGCATTAGCTTTGATTTTCTAAATTTGAAATTCTATATTTATTTTATTGGACATTTTCCTCACCCTTGAATTTTAAACTTACCTGGTCATGGTAAGACAAAATTAATTATAAAATCTTCATTAATGAATATTAATGCTTTCAGAAGGAGGGGGTGGGGATGGATGGACTGGGAATTTGGGATTAGCAGATGCAAACTATTATATAGAGAATGGATAAACAACAAGGTCCTACTGTGTAGCACAGGAACCTACATCTGACATGCTATGATAAACCGTAATGGAAAAGAATACATAACAGAATACATATGTGTATAACCGAATCACTTTGCTGTACAACAAAAACACAATATTGTAAGTCAATTATACTTCAATAAAATAAATTTAAAATATTAATGCTTTCCCCCAAAATGCCTCCTGGTGAGCACGGGTGGTAGTACTTTTTCTATCTTGCCTTGCTTCCAGTTCCCCTCATCTTCTTCCCCCAGCCTCTATTTTCTAATAAAACAGGATTCTGTAGAACCATAGAATTGTCTTACTAGTTTATCGCATAGGACAAGACTCATAATTTTCTTTGTAACCATGCAAGTATTATCAAAATACAGAATTCTTTGTCATGCTAATGAGAATTTTCTTCACCAGGTTAGTTCAGCTTGCAAAACATCTGGCGCAGCATGCCGAGAATACATGTGAGCTGAAAGGCGGGACACTAATTTTGCCTTGGGATCTTCTCTGCCAGGTAATTTCACGGCAGACACTGCCTTTAATATACGTATTAGATGATAGTCACATGAGTAATTTCTTTAATTAGATTGCCCCTTCTGCTTCTTTGACTTCAAAGATTAAATTAAACCCAAAAGTTGCAACTCATTGCTGGAGTAGTCATTAGCCTGCAGGTCATCTTTTAAAACAACCACAGCTTAGGGAAAATTTGTTGAAGAAATAGATTTGCTTCTGACTTGAATCACATGCTAGGGAAAGAGTGTGGCCATGTTTCTATAACAACTTACCTCCAGAGTGTGTTTCTGCATGTGTGTGTGTGTGTGTGTGTGTGTGTGTAAAAACTTTAATTGCTAAGGGATGAAATGAGAGTTACTGCCTAGTTCTCTACCAAAGCAACTATTTTCCTTTCCTTCTACACTTATCTGAACTCTATTTTTATCTATCCATACAATTCATCCATCTCTCAGTCACTGGGCACTTACTACATGCCAAATTGCTTAGTGTGTAGGGGATATAAAGAAAATAAACCATTGTTTATTCCCTCAAAAAAATTACTATCTAGTGCATGAACCCAATATTTGATCTGAGAACCATGAGAATAAAATGCCTCTAATGAAAGGTGGACTCTGTGCTGAGATGTGCTGGAGAAAACTCTTAGTTGGAAGAGACCTTGCAAGGTTTCATCAGGAAGTGACTTGAGAACTGCCCACTCTACAATATGCAGGACATGGCCCCCCAGAAAAGAGCCTGAAAGGCCCCCAAAATGGAAACAAGAGGAGAAGAAAAACACAGAAAGCTGGGTTCTGGCAGGCTGTGAAGTCCTCCGGGACAGGACCCCTGTGTGTCTTTGCATTATTACATCTTGTGTGCACAATTCATAAAACGAAACTGATCAAACAAAACAAGAAATGAAAGAACCATATTGGAAGAATGCTGATAGTTCAGTGGGTTCAGAAAATAAGATGTATAGAGACACACTGTAGAAATCAGTTTCAAAAAAAAAAAAAAAATGTGGTGAATAGAATGTATTGCTATGGAATTTGTGTCTCCACTTGAAAGCATCAGAGAGCTACTGAAAATTTCTTTAAATGACTGTGATACAATTTAAGTTCTCTAAAACTGCACCTCTTAATAAAAGCGATTAGGTAAGTGTGGTACAACAGTGTTAATAGTAATCAGATTCAATTCATTACATTAAAATTTAATTACATAAACTAAAACTCAATACATTAAAATTATATGAGGATGGAAGTGTTTACCACAAATTTCTTAAATGGATATAAATAGTAAGACATCAAGAGACTAAGTTTCAAGGTGTTACTCTTATACCAACTCAACAGTTCTCTACAAATATTATTGAAAAATCCCAGGTGGACACATTTGCCTGTTTTCATAAGGAGAAAAAATAGGTATAGAAAATCTGCAAGCTTTCCCAAGGTCATATATGGAAAATAGCATAGGACTAACAGTGAAAGACCTGAATTTAGTTCTGCTTCTACCATTAATTAACTTCTACCATTAATTTACCCCAAGACCTGGGACCTTTCTTCCCCTTTCTGAGCCCCAGACATGTCATCTGTAAAAGGAAGGGGCAGACTATCCCCCATGGCCTGCTTTAGCTCTGATGGTCTATGATTTTAACAAGGTAGCTGGGATGAGGACTGCAGAGATGGACTCCAAGTGTCCACACAGTGCAGCAGGGGGCAGGGGTATACTCTAGTAATGAACCCCACAGCATCTTCTTAGGAAAAAATAATATATCCTCTTTTTTGTTCATCTAAAAATAAACAGATGAAGGTACAATATAAAAGATGAGGCAGGAAGCTACTGTATATAGAGGCTATAGTCTGAGAGTCTGTGTACCCCTAAAATTCATATATTGAAACCTAATGCCCAATGTGATGGTATTTGGAGATGGGGCCTTTGGGAGGTGATCATACAGACACCTCAGGGAGATTCCTTGACCTTTCCTTCTGCCATGTGAGGTTAGAGCCAGAAGACACCATCTATGGCACCAACCACAAAGTGCTGGCATCTTTAACTTGGCCTTCGTGGCCTCCAAAACTGTGCGGGATAAATTGCTTTATAACCTCCCCAGTTATAAGTTACAATGTTTTTGTTACAGCAACTCAAATGGACTAACACAATTGAAAATATATTAGGCTTCAAATTTAGAAATTTGAGTAGCTACTCAAACAGATGGTTTCATTATACTCTAGTTGCTCTGCTACGTGCTAAGTAGCTTCAGTCATGTCCGACTCTTCGCAAGCCCATGGACTGTAGCCCACCAAGCTCCTCTGTCCATGTGATTCTCTAGGCAAGAAGACTGGAGCAGGTTGACATTTCCTTCTCCAGGGGATCTTCCCAGCTCAGGGACTGAACCCACATCTCTTATGTCTCCTGCACTGGCAGGTAGGTTCTTCACCACCAGCGCCACCTGGGATGCCCATTACATTATGCCCTAGAGATGATGACCCTATTTCAGAGGATGGCAATTCAGGCAATTCAGTATATTTACTAATATTCTTTGTTAACTTCCCAAATTATTTCAGAATTATAGGCGATACAAAGCGTAATACAAAAGATGGCAATATCCTAGAAACTATATTAAGAGATGGGGAAACAGTGCACACATTTACTTTCTCTTTAGCTGTGTTTGAGAGAGAGACACTTATGTAAAAAATATCAGAATCTGAAAGAACCAGATGTCTCAAGAGAAGAGTTTTTGACTTATCAGAATTCTGATTTTAAACTTTAACTCTTTAACTAAATAACTATGGAATCTTAGGTTAATTAACTGACATTGTCCTTAGCTTGGTACCCATCTTGGAAATGGGAATAAAAATACTTGCTAATATGATTGTTTTGAGGAATAAGTGAGAAAATAAAGCAGTTACTCAGCATGGTTCATGTCATATAGTAGGTGCTGAATAAATGGTAGCTATTTTTATAATGATGCAATTACCTGAGACTTTTCAGTAACATTTACAGAGAGCGATGAGAGTAAGTGAGAGTAAGTATAACATTTTGGCACGATATATGTGCTAGTATCTAACATATTCTACATACTCAATAAACATAAAGACAGTATTTTAAATCAGCATAGGATTTTCAATCTATAATTTGCATTATCTGAATGGAAAAAAGAAACAAAATGTAGGGCAATCTGAAGTTAATTCTGTTCAATACAGTGAACATTTCCTTCCTTTGGGAAAGACACATGAATAAGCTATAGTGATTTCCATATCACTTCATTTAGTGTCCCAATAGTATGTGTTATGAGAGGAGATGTAAGCACCACCATTGAGAAAAAAAATTTTTTTTTCAAGAAGAGATACTGAGCAGCACTTAAACGCACTCACTGGAACAGTCTCGACAGACTATGATTGTAACTAAGACTCAGCAGCAGGGAGTAGAACCCTTCTGTGTTATTTCCAAGAAGCAGAGAGACTCACTGCAGCCACCTGCAGAGTAGCAGGTATGGGAAACGCAGCTTCCTTTTATGCCTGATACCATCTGAACAAATATCCCTGCTAATTCCTGTTTGTTTTGACCAGAATGCAGAGCCAAGGCACTCAGATAACCAGCAACCGACAACGTCTTAGAGCCTCAACTGTGATTTTCCAACAGAGAACAAAAGGATGTTAATAATGTAATAAGTTGGATCAGGTGGAAAATGCTTTCCTTATTCAAGCCCCTTGAGATCCTTCATAATGGCAACGTATCTTGAAAACTCTTAACAGGACTTACCCCTCTGCCTTTTTATGAAGGTCATGGGTACTTCTGGTTTTCTTATAGCAAAGACAGCTTCTTGCCTTGCATTTCATGCATATTTGTCTTATTCATGTCTTAGCTCCCCTGCTAGGCTATTTCTCAGAAGGCAGGGAATCTAACTTTCTCACTTAGAAGCAGGTGTTTTAACTTCCTTCCAAATACATGTTGGAAGAAAGGAAGCAGTGGAGGAAGGACAGATGACAGAGAGGAAAAAAAAGTTTACATGTAGGCAAATAAAATGAATTTCTACTACTCTCATAATGATGTTGATTTTTACACTTCTAAGTTGCCAAACAAATAATCCACAGAGAGCTCTCCTTTAAAACTGTAAAATATTCAGAATATGAGGAATAAAAAAGAAAAAAAAAAACACTACTTGAGATGTTATCAACACCTGATATGAATCTTGTCTTTTGTTCTCATAATTTAGCAATGCCTCAGGAGACAGTGGAGGAAATTTCAAATCTGGATTTACCCCATACTTCCCCAACCTGGTAATGATGTCAGAGTTTCCAAACAGTAGAACAAGAGTGAAAAAAACCTATTATCCAATACCTGTGGATTTTACAGACTCATAAGCAGAATAAGAGAGGATTTCAGGAAATCAATTATTGTGGCACCTTAACTTCAGATGGAAAATCTGAGACTGTGCCCTTAAATGTTTCATAAACCTTGAAACCTCCATGACTCTGCAGACAGTAGCTCTTCTGCCTGGAATTACCTCTCCTCTGTTTGCCCCAGCTCAGATGTCACCTCCCCGCTCGACACCTTCCCTGATTCTCTCAGTTTATTAATCCTCCTTTAAACCTCCTGGATCACTTTTATATACTATCATGAATGCACTGGTATATGCTGGCTTTCCCAACTAGATCATAAGTTCCTTTTTGGCAGGAACTATATTTATCTTACCCACCACCAAACTCCTAACACAATGCCTTTAAAAATACTTCACAATTGATACTGAATTGAAATATCCAAGTTTACAAAAAGAGATTGGGGAAGAGGCTGGCATCAGGCTCATAACTTCCTGGAACCCACAACACCTGACTCTTACCAATAAAACCCTCACAGACTAATCATTTTAAATCATAAAACACAGTGGAACCTGCTTAAAGAGAAGCTTGTGAAGGATAACTGAATACTGATTATATTGTCAGGAGAGCAGGAAAGAAGCTGGTTTTCTATGGTACAGCATTTTAGAAAGAGAAATGGATTGAAAGAAACAATGCATCCTTTCTTTCCTCCTCCTCTTCCTTCATGTGCTCTTCTGTTTCTTTTGGATAAAAATGAGATACTAATAGCTATATCTTATATCCCCTCAACTTCTATATTGATTACTCCTTCTCCAAAACTGTGTGCTTGCACTTTACCTCAAAGGCAAGATGTACTTCAAAGAGAGATATCATGAAAATAAAGGGGAAGAAAGGTGGTCACATGTTGATTCTTGCTGGTTTAAATTACAATCTTCATTACTTTTGATGTGAGTTGGCCTATGCTTTGGTGTTTGTTGATCTTAACACATGAGTTAAGGTAAATAAGAGTATTTATAGATTTGAGAGGATATCTGTTCGTGCCATTCTGAAAAAGAAAAACAAAAGTGTTGCCGTAAAATACTATCAAGGATAAAAATTAGGTATAGATATAAAAAACAAACATGATTACTGAAGAGGAAAGGGCAGGGGAAGGGTAAAAAGGGAGTTTGGAATTAGCAGATACAAACTGCTATATACAAAATGGATAAATGACAAGGATCTACTTATAGCACAGAGAACTATATTCCACATCTTATAATAATCTATAATGGAAAAGAATCATAAAAAATACATGTACAAGTACAACACCAACTGAATCCGGTGTTTTGCTTACACCTGTAACTAACACAATATTTTAAATCAACTATACTGGTGTTCTTTGGAAGGAATGATGCTAAAGCTGAAACTCCAGTACTTTGGCCACCTCATGCGAAGAATTGACTCATTGGAAAAGACTCTGATGCTGGGAGGGATTGGGGGCAGGAGGAGAAGGGGATGACAGAGGATGAGATGGCTGGATGTCCACCAACTCGAGGGACGTGAGTTTGAGTGAACTCCGGGAGTTGGTGATGGACAGGGAGGCCTGGCGTGCTGCAATTCACGGGGTCACAAAGGGTTGGACACGACTGAGTGACTGAACTGAACTGAACTGATACTTCAATTTGGAGAAGGCAATGGCAACCCACTCTAGTACTCTTGCCTGGGAAATCCCATGGATGGAGGAGCCTGGAGGCTGCAGTCAATGGGGTCCCGAAGAGTCAGACACGACTGAGGGACTTCACTTTCACTTTTCACTTTCATGCATTGGAGAAGGAAATGGCAACCGACTCCAGTGCTCTTGCCTGGAGAATCCCAGGGACAGGGGAGCCTGGTGGGCTGCCGTCTATGGGGTCGCAGAGTTGGACACAACTGAAGCGACTTAGCAGCAGCAGCACCAGCAGCATACTTCAATTTTTTTTAAAGGAAAATATTAGATAAAAGGCATTTAAGATATTCTTTGCAACAAGTAAACAAACAAATCAATGTATCTAGGATATTCCAGATGCTGCCTTCACAGTCATACACAATGGGTTTTCTATGGTGATGAAATTATCACCTCAGATGCCACCATTTTGTTCAGTTCAGTTCAGTCACTCAGTCATGTCCGACTCTTTGTGACCCCATGAATCGCAGCACGCCAGGCCTCCCTGTCCATCACCAACTCCCAAACTCCACCCAAACCCATGTCCATTGAGTCGGTGATGCCATCCAGCCATCTCATCCTCTGTCTTCCCCTTCTCCTCCTGCCCTCAATCTTTCCCAGCATCAGGGTCTTTTCCAATGAGTCAGCTCTTCGCATCAGGTGGCCAAAGTCTTGGAGTTTCAGCTTCAACATCAGTCCTTCCAATGAACACCCAGGACTGATTTCCTTTAGGATGGACTGGTTGAATCTCCTTGCAGTCCAAGGGACTCTCAAGAGTCTTCTCCAACACTGTCTCAGATGCCACCATTTTTGTTAAACCTTAACAATTTTAAGATAAGCTCTTTGGGGGAGGTATTATAATTACTTTAAAAATCAGGCCTTCCTTTGCCCGCCCGTGTTCATAGCAGCACTACTCACTATAGACAAAAGATGGAAGCAGCCCAAATGTTCGTGGAAGAGTGGATAAACAATATGTGGTACATACATACAGTGGAATTTTATTCAGCATTAAAAGCAAAAGAAATCCTGACACATGGCACAACATGGATGAACTCTGAAGACATTAGAGCAAGAGAAATAAGTAGGTCACAAAAAAGATTAAAATGACATGACTCCTCTGATATGAGGTACCTAGAGGTGTTAAATTCACAGAAAGTAGGACGGTGGTTTGTAGAAGCTGGGAGAAAGCGGGAAAGGAATTGTTGCTAAGTGGGTGTAGTTTCCATTTTGCAAGTTGAAAAAATTCTAGAGTTCCATTGCTCAACAATGTGAAAGTAGTTACCACTACTGAATTGAACAATTAAATGGTAAAGCAGGTACATGTTACATTATGCATTTTTTAATCACAATTGACAATTTAAACAAACATAATTGGACCTTCTTTGAAACAAAATGCCTGAATCAGTTTTAACCACCGCCCCCCCCAACACACAGCATTTAGTTTTTGACTGCTACTCTTTAAACAGTTACTGTACAATGTACAAATATTTCTCCAAATAATAGAGAAGTAGGCTAGAAAGTGCTCAATTCATTAATTTAGCTCCTGTGATATGTAATGTAATGTATTTGGCACTGAATAAAAGGAGGAAATAAGGAAAGCATTTCAGTAATTACTATTTTTTAATAGAAAACATTATCAGGAGGGCAGTCCTAGATAAGTCCTAGCACAAGTAAGGAAAAATAAGATTCATGTTGATACAGAACCCAGAAACTCCTTTGATACTATAACCAGTATATTGGATGCATACTTGTTACCTGAATATCTGAAAACCAGAGTTTTTCAACAGTTGAGTCTGTGCTCAATATTAACCATTTCTAAATTCCACTGAACATTTGCTTTTTCAAGAGATATCTGAAGTTGCCTGTCAGCCCCAAGCTACGATGGAGTCAAACCACTTCCCCCAAACACCATACATTTCATTTTAAAGAAAAGAAATTTTGTAAGCAAAGGACTAAAGTGATGGCATGAGTTATCTTGAGAACTCCAACACAAATGGGTTCCAAATGGAGAAATAATCTGGATCACTCTAACAAAGGCAAACACTGCTTTTACCACCCGTGATGAACCGCAGAGGTAAACTCTCTACGTACACAGGAGCTGGGGTCTAAATAGAGAAACCTTGGTAGTACCTGCAAGCAGTAAGAAGTAGATGAAACCTTTCAATTTAAAGTTTGTATCAGTTTCATTTTCTCAGAAGTCAAAATAGAAAGGAGCTCATTAGATAGATCTTAGCTAATGGAGTGAAGCAAAATATCTTGGTTCCCTGAAAGTAAAGCTGTATTAAAAGGAAAAAAGCATGAAAGAGAATTTTAAAAGTATAGATCACTTTATTCTTGTATTTCTATTGCAAATGTGTCTAGAAAACTAATAAAACCAAGAGGCTGTTTTTACCACCCTTATTCCACTTCCTGTAATCAAAAGTGACAGGAAAAAGTGACAAATTGGTTCAAAATACAAAAGCTGCTGAAAGGAAAACAATTCTGATAAAATCACAGAATCCTGAGGTTGGAAGGGCATGTCATCCAACTCATCAAATGACAAACCTTTCTTGAAAATCTCCACTGACGGACTGTCACAGCCTCCTGAGACCTCTCCTGTATCTTAGGTCAGTTATGACTATAAAAATGTCCTTCTAATATTAAAAGAAAACACATTTCCCCTGGCCTCAGTTCCACCATTTGGGTGCACTGGGAATTAGTCTAGCACCTCTTCCTTGGGGCAGCCTTTCAGATTTTTGCAGAGAGCAACCCTGTCATCTTTTTGTTTCTTTCTCTGTTAACAAAATACCCTTAGTTCCCTCCGTCAGTCCTCATAAAATCAGTATGTCCTCTCCCACCTGAATGCACCTGGTTTTCAATAGCTTTCTGAATTTAACACCTCTGTCATCTCTAAATAAGACAGCACAGAGTTTGGGTCAATTTTAACTCTACCCATTAAAAAATGACTTAAAATTTTTTGACTTCATAAAGGTTGTAAATCACTTATTTGTGCATTTCAACATTTATTACTAGAAAATGTAACAATCTTTTATATTATTTAGAAATGCTGACAAAACATTAAACTCATCATGTCAATTTGTCCCCTCAACTAGCATGTTGGAGCATTAACCTCCACCTGGCAATTAAACAGGAACGTTGGGCCTTCTCTTTGACTATAACCTCTCCATCACACACCCCCAACCATACTGCATGCACCCACCCACATGCACACACACACACCTACACACTTTGCTTGATATTATCCCCCCAATGTCCCTTGTTGCTGCCTTTCTGTTCCCATGGCTACATCCTCATCCAGGCTTCCATCAATACTCACATGGGCAGTTTCTACAGACCAGGTCTGCCAGGTCAGTGCTAATGGCCTTTCACCCTCAGTTCCCATTCTTTAAGGGGCTTATCTCAACAATCAACATGCAGTGTTTACTGAACATTCAGTGCTCCCTGCTTTCCACTTAGGGCTGGTATGAAATAATGGATGAATGGTTTTAACCTATAAACCACTAAGTTATCTTCTGCCCACCATACTCTGTTCAGGTAAGCCCCATAATCCTCTCCTTGTCAGACAGCATCCTCCTTCCATGTACAACCTCCCTTCTTTAGTCCCCTTCACCTGGATGGCCTCTCCTACTTTTCTGTCCATTCAGATCACACTGCCCACTTCTTCCAAAACCCATCCACATGAAACATTTCCCAATACCTCCACAAATGAAATATATATATATATATATATATATAAAACCATATGCTGTAATGTATCTCCTGTCAAAACAAAACAAAATAAAACACAGCTAATTCTGGGTTTTTGTTTGCCTGCTTCTTTTATTTTCCTCATATGTTAATACAGTCTCTAATTTACAGTAATATCAATGCTACCATCATTTGTGTTCTTCAAAGGAAATGGAGTTTTACTTGTTTGTTCATTTTACTAGGAAAGACACTGAGAAGGAAAGAAGTGATTTTACGCTTTACTTCTTTAAGAAATAATTTGAGTTTGGAAATTTAAGAAACTGTGTGTGGAAATGTTGTGAGGGAGGGGCTCCCAAAGTGAAAGCTGCTTAACTGATCATCACTGTAATTACTGTAAGGCACCCTCTGAATTTCAAGTAATTAAATGGATCAGGGCTGCATATGAAACAAGCTTGCAGTGCAGTGAAAATGACTCAACATCTAGAGATACCTCCATAATGTTGTCAAACTAAATAGCAAGCACTCCCCCCTGTCATAACCTCCACTTTTCTTTAAAGGGTCTCGAGCTCTAAAAAAAAAAAAAAAGGCTCAGCTTAAATTCAACCTCACCCAGGTAACCTCCCAAATCCCCAAGTCAAGGATAATCCTTATTTTCTTGTGCTTCTGTGGTACTGTGAATAGCCAATATATGGTAGCCTATAAAACTTGAACTGAAGTAACATTGTATACATAGAAAAGGTTTTAATTTTAATCTATTGATAAATACTAGAATTAAAAAATCAGTTTAGCAAGGTTGCTGATTACAAGGTGATTAAAATAAAATGCAATTGCATTTTACTGGCAACAAACAATCGGAAACAATACCGTTTATGTTCTTGTCATTCAGTCCGACCCTTTGTGAGCCCATGGACTGCAGCATGCCAGGCTTCCCCTCACTATCTCCCGGAGTTTGCTCAAACTCATGTCTATTGAAATGGGGATGCCATCCAACCATCTCATCCTCTGTCACCCCCTTCTCCTCCTGCCCTCAATCTTGCCCAATATCAAGGTCTTTTCCAAAATCATCACATACTCATGAAAAAAAAATTTAAGAAAAAAAGACCCCTGCATAGAAAACTACAAAGTATTACTGAGAGTAATTATAGGTCTAAATAAATGGACAAAGCATGTTCATGATTTGGAAATCTCAACACTGAAAATATGTTGATGTATAGACAAAAAAAAAATCAAAATCAAAATCCTAGAAGAAATGTGTTGCAAGAGTAACTTACTAAGGGGATATATAAGTGAAAAGGACCAAGAATTGATAAGAAAATCTTAAAGAAGATGGAAAGTTGAGTGACTTTATACTACAAAATAAAAACATCTATTTTAAAGGGACAGTGATTAAAACAATGAAGGATTGGTACAAAGACAGACAACTAGACAAGTTGGACAGAATACAGTCCAAATACATCCTCAAATATATGAGGCTATCTGATCTGATTTATGACAATGGTGCCATTGAAAATACAGAGGAGGAAGGAAAGGTATTTTTAATAAATGGATCTAGGTCATTTGAATATCCATGTTGGAAACAAATGTATCTTAATCCTTACCTTACATCACATCCAAAAATCAATCCCAAAGAAATTTTAATTTGAATGGCAAAACAGTAAAACTCTAGTACATAATAATTTTTAGGCAGATGTCCTCATGACCTTTGGTTAGGTAAAGACTTTGTAAACAGGACACAAAAAACACTGATATTACCAAAAATTTGCCAAACGTACTTTTTAAATTTTATGATTCTGGAGTTCTAACAAGTTCCCAGGTGATTCTAAAGTTGCTGGTGTGGGGCCCACACCTGGAGAGCCGCTGTTGGAAGGGATGATTATGAAATGAGCTGATTAGAAAGGGATGAAGCTCCAACGTTTAAAAAGCTCCCCGGGCATACTAATGTGCAGCAGGAGAGCGGAGCCACTGGATTGGATTAGATGGTGTTACTTGTCCAAAATAACTGCACATAGTAAGAAATACTTTTAAGCTTACGTCTATTTCTGAGCATCGTGCCTGATTAACACTTTGTTTCCCTGTCAGTTCAAACTTGTAGACAAAGCTATGCTTAGGATGACATTTTCCAAAGACCAGAATGCAGCCCATGTTTTTTGATTGTTACATACATACTAGGCGTTGTGTCTCCCAACACTGTACTGGGTGCCGGAGAACACAAAGATGGGGACTCATCCCAAACTGATCAGTGCTAAAGGACAAAAAGATTATTTAATAACCTATTCATTGAAAAAAAAATATGCTTTGAGTGTTCCTTTTTGCTGTCCAAGGAGCTCAGACTTTTCTCTTTAAAAATGAGAAGCTATAGAGGTTTTTAAGGATAAAAGTGATGTACTCTGAATTGCATCTTTGTTGTGTGCATCTTAAATTCATTAGAAGGTCCTTGGATAAAGAGATGCTGGGAGAAATGATCATAATTAAGTAGCAGAAGGGAGGGGAGGAGGATGAACTCTGTGGAAAAAAAGGAGGAGGAAACAGGAGTCATTAAGGAGGCTAGTGACTCGAGAAAGAGGCTTACAGCTACAAAGATTTTAGTAAATACTGACAATTCCAATTTCAAGATCATCAGGAAAATAGAAATACTATTCTAATTAAAAGAGAAAGATGCTACTTGTATAAAGACCTAGTTGGGTAGCAGCATTACCCTTTAGCCAGAAGTTTTAAGGAAAAGCCAGTGGAATTTATGAGTCAAGAGAGTATTTGCTAGTAACCCCAATTCCAAATTTACTTATTTCTTCCCTCCCCCATAATTTGGAAACACCACTGAACAACCACTCTACTTAAAATCTCCCGCTCCTTCAGCTTCAGGCACTGCTTCCTACTCTTTGCCTCTCCCTTATTCATTTCCTGTCTTTCTTTCTCCTGTCCTTGAATAAGTGTATTCTCTAAATTCTATTTTTCTTTGGCTCCCATATCACTTCAATTGACTAAAGAGACTTTTCTATAGGGAAAAATCTAGCCTTTTTCTCTCCTACAACTATCCTGAGATTAAGCCTCTCATTTCCAATGGCCTTCTGGCCTATTCCTTAGGCAACTCAAACTGGAGGACTCTATTTTATTCATGTTTACCCATTGATGAGATCCTACCATTCTTTAAAAAAAAAAAAAAATCTCACATGTACTATGAAAGCATCTCTGATTCTTGCTAGATGTGATTCTCAACCTCATACTTTCCTCATTCATCTAACAGTATAATGAATGAGGGTCCAAGACCTTCTAATTTCACCTCTGTTCCAGATGTTAAATTCAATGAGGACAAAAAAAATATGCCTTGTTCATCTGCATATGTACAACCTAAGGCTTGCACTTATCATTTGTTAAATTGATTTGGGAGCATAAAACTGCTACAAAGGGTTTCTTTTAAGGCTTCCTGAAAACTTACAGCCAATTTAGAAGAAGCCAGGAAAAACAGAACAGATTTGGTTCTTTTTATCAGTCAAGAGACAGAACCAGAGGACTCCTAGGCTTTTATTTCCTGATGCCAATCAAATTAGATCACTAGTTAACAAGTCTCCCTCAGCTCCAGCCTCAGAAGGCTAAAAACCAGAGTAAAGTACCCAGAGAAGAGACAGGTTTGCTGCTGTAATCAGGCAGATATCACTAAGAAGGGAAACATTCATGTTAAAAACAGACAATTTACCAGAATTTCAGCAAAAGAAGCTTACGCTTGACCAATACATCATCACAGTGACATTTGCAGTGTTACCAAGAAAATCAGTCTGCAGGGCTGTAACATTTATTTCAGAGCTCCTTGGGCCAGCAGCCCTCTCTGGCTTTATAAATCTTTGTAGTTTCAGAGAAATGGAGGTTGACTTGGGAGAAGCACCTCCCTAGGGCTGAATCTAAAACAAGAGAGTCACAAAGCATGGGCAACCCTCAGCCCTGCAACACTAGGTATGTGGGTCCAGTCACAATTGGATTGTCCTTTGCAGTGGATCCTTGAGAATCATCCAAGACACAGCACAACCAACATGGGATTGTCTGACTTTATCACATTCTTATGGATATTTATAAATGGCAACTAGATTCAGACTTTAGGCCTAGAACACAAGTGAGAATGTAAAAATTGCCTCAAAGTTTTTTACTGAAATAATTTTACTACAACAGCCCCTTCTGATCTAACCTTTATTCTTTCCTGTTAACACAGATTCTGCCACTATCAATATTCTCTATCTAGATTTTAGAGCCTCCACGGTTGATCCAGACCAGTATTTCTTTATGTCCTACACAAGGCAGAGCTCTTTTACCCATTCTCAGCAAAGCTAAAAAGAACTTCAGACTTTTTTCAGTAGAATGCAGCTTCCAAAGAAGATTGCTTTTAAGGCACACTTTAATCTCCCCTTCCTGGAATCATAATACTCCTACTTTTCTTAGATTGTTCAATCAATAAATATTTAGAAATTTCCTTCCATGTGCTGGGCATTGTGTTGTGCTTGAGAATACAACGGTGAGCAAAACCAGACCTGATTCAAGTATCAGTTGAGCTGAGAATCCAGCAATGGGAGAGACAGACACAAATTAAAGGTAAAATTGCATCTGTGAAGAAAGAGAGCTGCATGGTTGTGTGAGAGTATACTACAAGGAAAGGGGAGCCAGGGTGGTCTTTACTGGAGAAGGAAAAGTTTAGCTCAAGTCCAAGGGCTCAGAACGGAACACTTTTTCAGGTCGGGGGAAGCGGGGGGTGGAGAGTATATAGAAAGATTCTATGGTGTGAGAGCATGAAGAATTAGATAATTTTTTAAAAGGACTGGAAAAAGTTGTCTTTATAGACCTTTGGGAGAAAAATACCTTTGTTAAATAAGAAATCTTTTGAAAGATTTTAAGGAGTTGGTGAGGTGAAATGCATTTTGAAAGGTCACTCTGACTGCAGTCTGGGAAAATATCAACTAGAGGGGGCACTGAGTCCCATGGCACACTGGTTGGGAGGATTTTGCGTTAGTCTATGTGAAAGAAACAAGATGAATGTGGTGGCAGTGGAGGAATTCATGATTAGTCAGATGGAGTATGGGGTAGGAACAACAGGAATGAGTCAAGAGTGATCTCTAGGTTGCTGGAATAACAGGAGAGTCTGAGTCCCATTCACTGAGCATGACACTGCCAGCAGGCACACTGCAAGGAGCAAGATCATGAGACTGAATTCTGATGTGCTGCGCTTCAAAATTTTCCTTCACTGACACTCTTCTTTATCCTAGTTTTTAAATATCTCTTAAATTAAAAAGAAAAAGGGAATTTCTCATAAATTAGAAGGCAAAAATATATAGGCGGCATCTCTCTAAATCTTGTTTTGCAGATGGTAAAAGGATTTCAAACATCTGCTACATTTGAAAATCCAAGTCTATTTACTCTTCTAATATATGTTAATCACTCAACAAATTGAAAATGAAACAAATGATGCCTTACTCACCAGACACACAATCTAACTCATCAGTCACTACGCGCATCCATTGTGAGGCTGAAAACATTTCTTCAGTCCATTAAATATTATACACTAATTTGATAATGACATTTGACTTAACAGTTTTACTTAAATTTTAATGTATGCAACGTCTCTCTCAAATTAAATGTGAGCTCACTGATGATAGGAGCCACAGCTCACATTTCTAAGTCATTGTAGAAAATGCTCTAGTATAAAATAGCTCAATCCATATACAATAAATACTATACATTTCCCAATCCTTGATACTGTTTTGAGCACCGGTAAGAGTAAAAAAATGGTTCCAAATAGGAAAGGAGTACGTCAAGGCTGTATATTGTCACTCTGCTTATTTAACTTATATGCAGAGTACATCATGAGAAACCCTGGGCTGGATGAAGCACAAGCTGGAATCAAGATTGCAGGAAGAAATATCAATAACCTCAGATATGCAGATGACACCACCCTTATGGCAGAAAGTGAAGAGGAACTCAAAAGCCTCTTGATGAAAGTGAAAGAGGAGAGTGAAAAACTTGGCTTAAAACTCAACATTCAGAAAATGAAGATCATGGCATCTGGTCCCATCACTTGATGGGAAATAGATGGGGAAACAGTGGAAAC
>NW_011494218.1:717301-754327 GCF_000754665.1 Bison bison bison | reverse complement strand
GACAGACTTTATTCTTTTGGGCTCCAAAATCACTGTAGATGGTAACTGCAGCCATGAAATTTAAAGATGCTTGCTCCTTGGAAGAAAAGTTATGACCAACCTAGACAGCATATTAAAAAGCAGAGATATTACTTTGCCAACAAAGGTCCATCTGGTCAAAGCTATGGTTTTTCCAATAGTCATGTATGGATGTGAGAGTTGGACTATAAAGAAAGCTGAGTGCTGAAGAATTGATGCTTTTGAACTGTGGTGTTGGAGAAGACTCTTGAGAGTCCCTTGGACAGCAAGGAGATCCGACCAGTCCATCCTAAAGGAAATCAGTCCTGAATATTCATTGAGAATCCTGATGCTGAAGCTGGAACTCCAATACTTTACCCACCTGATGCAAAAAGCTGACTCATTGGAAAAGACCCTGATGCTGGGAAAGACTGAAGGCAGGAGGAGAGGGAGATGACAGAAAATGAGATGGCTGGATGGCGTCACTGATTCAATGGACATGAGTTTGAGTAAACTCCAGGAGTTGGTGATGGACAGGGAGGCCTGGCATGCTGTAGTCCATGGGGTCACAAAGAGTCGGACACGATTGAGGAACTGAACTGAACTGAAGAGTAAAATGATATGTGGCAGAAAAAAATTGTATTTAGGGTGTGCGTGCTAAGTCACTTTAGTCATACCCAACTCTTTGCAACTCTATGGACTATAACCCACCAGCCTCCTCTATCCATCGGATTTCCCAGGCAGGAATTCTGGAGTGGGTTGCCATGCCCTGGAACCTGCATCTTTTTTGTCTCTTGCATTGCTAGGCGGGTTCTTTACCCCTAATGCCACCTGGACTTAAATTCTAATACCAGTATTACCCTTTAACTAGAAAAGTGGGCAAATTATTTTCACTTCCCTGGGCTTCAGTTGCCTCAATTACTAATCTCTGAAGACTCAGTTCAATGGGATCCTATACATTAAAGCATAAGCATTTATCACAGAAGTCAAAACAAAATAGCTTTCCATATCCTGCTTGATTAAATGTTGGCACAATAAAGGTGTGAATGAATGTATATCTGAATGAGTGAACCTAATGGAGGATGTAGTGAGCAGAAAGGATATTAATTAGGCATTCAGGAAACCAGTTAGGTAATCTAGATCCTAATCCCAGTTGGGCTTCCCTCATAGCTCAGTTGGTAAATCATCTGCCTGCAATGCAGGAGACCTGGGTTTAATTCTTGGGTCACGAAGATCCCCTGGACAAGGAAATGGCAGCCCACTCCAGTATTCTTGCCTGCAGAATCCCATGGACAGAGAAGCCTGACAGCTACAATCCACGGAATCCCAAGAGTTGGACAGGACTTAGCGACTAAACCACCACACCAGCACCAATCCCACTTCAGCCACCGACTCACTTTGTTGGTCTCTTCTCTGTGCCTTGGCTTCCTCATCTATGAACCAGTGATGAAACCCACCTTATGAACCCAGTGATGCTGCACATTTTTTCTGAATCCCTATTGTCACAGCCCCAGAGGCAGGGAGTCACAGAGAGAAGCTCTGTACTCAGTGATAACCCTTCAAGAATGAAGAGAAGAACAATATAAGAGTATTGTTCATTCCTGGTGTAAAAAGCCCTCTTCAAGTGGGAAATGGCAGCACTTAGATTTACCCCTTAGATCCAGTCTGTATTGTCTTCTTCCTGTGCAAGGGACAGCGAGAGAAATTCTACTTTAGGAGACAAGACTGTGAAGTGAGTCCTCAGCAATTCTAACACCAGAACCAAAGGCTGGCCTCCCAAAGGCTGGCCTGGGCTTCTAGCTCAGCAACTCCAACCTCTACAGAATTCCTCTGTTTATAGTTCAAAGGTGCACACTTGTACCAGAATTGTACTCCTTGGTCTAATTAACTCAATATACCATTACTTTTCCTAGAGAAAGACAATTTAAAAACTACTTTTGCAGCCTACTCACCTTAATTGCATCAACTGTACATGTATTTTAGAAGCTTCATTTCTGCCTATCATACATCACACAAATCAAAGTTCCAGTATCACTGAATGGTGCCAAAACAATGGTACCAAAGTCATACTTCAAGGCAATTGAGATGAGCCCTAAGGAAAGAATCCATTATTATTATTATCAAAGAGAAACACAGAGCCATGCGCTTGTTACTAATGGGGCCTATCCAATAATTGCTTAATAGCTAAAAGGATGAGTTTTACTTGGAGAAACTGGATTTTACCTAAGATTTATTACAGAGAAATTCAGACATGTGCAATGATATTCATCCTCTTTGTAACTTGTGTAAACATTATAGTTACTCAAGAGAACCTCAAGTGAGGTTTTCATCACTCTGTGCAGTTCTCAAAATTAGCTCCTGAATGCAGATTTGAATCAACACTGGGATATGATAGAATGGAATGTTCTCTGTCTTACATAAAAATCTTCAAAAAATATAGATAACCCTGTATAAGATATACATTTTACAAAAACATACATGAAGTCTAGGAGAGTAGTAAGACAAAGGGCTGGAAAGGCTGATGGAGAACTTTGAATACTTAGCTTAGTAGTTAACTTTATCTTTCAGGCTGTTGATTTTGAAAAACAGATGTGGCATAATCAGCCTTCTGCTTTACAAAGTGCAGCTGAATAATCTGGCTTACTATTTCAAATAACATTTGTTTAGGACCTGAGTTCACAAGTTAGATCCATATTCTTTACAAACTTAGGGGAAAAAATTGTTTTTAAAAATTGTTTTCTATTTTTAAAAAAATGAGATGAACATTTCAGATCAGCAAAATCTATATTTTAGCAAATATTTTGCTTTATCCTTTATTCTCATATTTAAAGCATGTATTTGCTTCATACAAGCTAAATTTGAAGGAAATTCCTTCTCATGGTCAAGTATGGCTCTGCGACGTGTGTGCAAGGTCCCACGGCCCAGGGGAATTCAGAGTGACACGAGGAGCAGGTGGCAATGAGAGGGTTCAAACAGAATAGCTGAGAAGCATGCGGACCAAGGTGCAGCACTGGCACAGTGCCAGGCCCCCAGGCTCACCCAGGTCCTCAGACCTCTGCCCTCAGATTCAGGAGCCACAGATCACAGAGGTCCAGAAGTCTCTACAGTGCTTCATAAGGTAGTACGGTTTTACCGGATCATAGACATTTGGATGACTTTCAACAAGCTGATTGTGAGAAGGAAATAGGAAAATGACCATCGACCTGGCTACCATGGGCTCTTGAGCCAAGTCCCATATCTTGGACCAGCATGCCACGGCCCGTGTTCTCTCCAGGGCTGTCCAAGCTGACCTTGACAGCTGACCTTGGGAAAGGGGCAAGAAAGACTTTTCTTTGAGCCTGGAATCACCACCTGCCCACTTTTCTCTCCTCTCACCTCCCAATATTTCCCATACAGTGTGTTTATTCTCTCAGACCTCATTTCATTTCTTTCTCGTTTTTTTTTTTGTCTTTTTCTTTCGTCTTTTTCCCCCCTTGCCTTTGTGTGAGGTTGCTCTTCTGTTTTCTATTTAGCCAATTGATGCTAACATTGGAACAGGATATTGCGACCTCCAGCATTTAGACGAGACTGGAACAAGTGAACAAAGAGCACAGCATATTGTCATTCCTAATGTTCTAAGAATAATTCCCACAAGCCTGTTAGTAATGCTGACAGGATCTCCCAGGTTCTCTGCTTTTAGATACACCCTCCCCAGGCCAACTCACCCGCACGGAGGCCAGAAATGGTGAGAGGGCGCCACCTCGTGGGCGCAATGGAAGACGCCTAACTCTAAGAACGAAACGGAGTTTCCCTTTGTCTCTCAAAACACGTATAAGTGAACTGGATTTTAAAACGCCTTGAAAACTTTCCAGTTACTGAAGCGAAACTGGAAGTTATGAATTCTCTGTCCTAGGTATTCTCTGAGTAGCAGGAGAAATATCTATACCATGAATCTGTTCTTAGGTAAAATTCAAGGTGAAGGACAACCCTGGCTTCCCTTCTTTAATGAAAAGATTTGGAGCAGTCAGAAATTCAAAGAAAAAGGAGCACTAATTATGCAAATTACATGCAAATAAAATGTACACAGTATCTGAGCAGGAAATTCCACCCCTGCTTTAGAGTAGAGCACTAATTACTGCTCTTCCACTATATCTTCCCCCAGGACATCTCTTCTTCCTTGGAACTAACCATCCATCTTACAAAATCCAGTTACTTTTCTGTATTTAATACCAGTGATCATCAAAGGTATGATTTCTGGACCACTTTTGTTGAAATTAACTATCATGTTTTCTTAAATTGCAGTTTCTTGGGCCCTGCTGCTGCTGCTGTTGCTGCTGCTGCTAAGTCGCTTCAGTCGTGTCCGACTCTGTGCGACCCCACGGACGGCAGCCCACCAGGCTCCCCCGTCCCTGGGATTCTCCAGGCAAGAACACTGGAGTGGATTGCCATTTCCTTCTTGGGCCCTACCTGACATCAATTAAATCAGAATTTCTGGGGCTGTAACAAAAGAATGGGCATTTGAGGGTAGCACCCATTCTGTGTACCACAACTAGAGACCCCAGTGCTCTCTGTGTCAGGTCCAGAAATTAAGCAATTTAGGAAGAGAACTTCCCTGGTTCTTGCATAATAGACGGATTCCAGTTTCTTAGAACACCTTGTCCAGGAAGCTTTCTCAATTTATTCCAGAAGATTCAAACAGATGCCTCTCGCTTGTGAGTCCTTCAGCTTAGTCAAAAGGAGTCATTTTATTCCATCTTTCTACTTCAGCTCATCAGTGAGCTGTCTCTTTGCTGAGATATCCTGGAAGGTGGGGGCTCTTATTCATCTCTTAATGGAACCCCAAGACACAACATGCAGCAGCATATTGCACATGGCAAAGTTTTAAGAGTTAATCCCAAACTCTGTTTGAAATTGCATTTGGGATCTTCTGGCTTCAAATAATTAGCCATCAAGAAGACCTGCAACACAGAAAACAGCCTTCCATCCATCTTAAAAGAAGTAGACCACTGCCCCCTGGAAAATATAGTCATTCCCCTCACCTCCACTCAGGGAGGGACCAAGACACACCAATCAAGCTGCAAGTGTTTTTCTCTTTGCAGCGTCCCAGGAATTCTGAGTGACAAAGGAAACAGTCATCTGCTCCACAGCCCAGCAATTGTGTCATTAAACAGATTGGTCCGCAATGACAGGCAAGTGATATGATTTGTTTTGATTCCAGACACTGGCAGCATCTGTCTGGAATACGTGCATCTCATTTGATGCTGCAGGTTTATCAACAGAAAACTGAGTCTACGCCCAGACATTGAATAGAAGTACAAACATTAAGTGACTACTCAAAAAGTCATAGTTTTGTCTTAACAGAAATGATTGGAAACTATGTGACTGCATGCAAAATGAAAAACACAAATTATTATTCTCTAGACAAAACTGCTTTCAGAATAGTTAAATCAATGTGCCTTGACTATTGGAACATAACCAGAGTTCCAGGTTAAACACCTGGAGTTCATTGAGCTCAACATGTCCATTTCTAATAGTGATACCTCAGAGAAAGTATGGAATTTAGCAAATGTTCATTGAGTACCAACTCATGCAATGAGACATTTGATGCTATAAAATCAAAGGAAGGAAGGCATGTAACCAATTGGGTAAATAGGGATGGTGTGATAGACTAAGTCATGTTTTATGTGGGCCTTAAAAGGATGCACAGCCTAAGAAGTTGAGGCGGAGGATATCGCACACATAGCAACCAACAGCAGAGATGTTCCTTCTTTAATGCCTCAGCCCTCTTTTCTCCATGAGGCATCCATCCGCCTGTAGAACCCATTGGACACCAGCTCAGATCACTGGCTTCCTCACCTTGAATGACCTTTCCCAGCCCCACCTAGCAATTCAGTTCCACATCACATATGGCTTCTGCAACGTTCACCTCAGACTCCAGCTCTGACTCTCAGTCTCCTATCCTTTCCCACATCACTCTTGAACAATCCCTCAGTCTCACTGAGATCCATAATCCATTGTTCTCACCACCATCCACCGTCAAATGCCCTACCCCTTCACAACCGGCAAACGTATACTCATCTTAGTGGTCTTCATTTAAACAAAACAGCTTTTCTAGCAACAATCCTGTCTCCTGAGACTAGATGTGGTTTTCTTATTACATATACCTTTATAGTACCTTGGATTTCTTCCTCCAACTTAATCTTTAGAACGACTACTTATGTTTTGTCTTCCCTGCTAAAAGTAAGGAAATCTAAGACAGAGATCATTGCCCTTCTTATATGTTGCTATATACCTAGAGCACTTGGCAAATAACTGATGCTTACAAACCACCTGTTGAACCGAAAAATAAAATTGTAAAGCCCAAAGTGGCGAGGCATTGAGAAGCCTGGGGTTGTCAGGAAATCTCAGGCTAAAAGGACAGGTTGGAGCAATTTTCCCGAGTTCTTGGGCACTCAGATAATTGGGTTGTTTATTGTCTAAGTAATGGAAACATAATCGGGTATTTACAGATGACGAAGCCCTCCGGATATTCATTTTTCTCCATAACTAATACAGCTGATTATAAAAAGCATTTTATTGCAGGAAATTGTTTCAATGTAGTGAGGTAGAGAGAAGAAAAACAAACCATTTCTACAGTTCTACTATTTAATGAGTTTTTTCCCCTACCAATTTTTCAGACATTTGTTTTACACACTGGGGATAATATAGTGCAGCCAAGCTTGGACTCTAATTTGTTTCCACTTGGCATTGTAAACTAAGCATTTTTTCTTATCATTTAAAAACTTTTAGTAAGCTTCATTAAATAGCTATCCAACATTCAATCATATCACTATATTACTTTTCCTTATTATTTTCCTATTTTTAAAACTTAGGTTTTTAACCATTTTAATGTTTTATTGAAATATCATGTGGACAAGTACATAAATATTCATGGTTCAGTTCAGTAAAATTTACAAATATCTACTCCCACCTAGAGGGCTTCCCAGGTGGCTCAGTGGTAAAGAATCTGCCAGTCAGGCAGAAGACATGGTTTTGATCACTGACCCGAGAAGATCCCCTGGAGAAGGAAATGACAACCCATTCCAGTATTTCTGTCTGGAGAACCCTGTGGACAGAGGGGCCTGGTGGGCTACAGTCCATGGGGTCACAAAGAGTCACAGAGGACTGAGCTGACTGAATCACCAGCACCATCCCCACATAACTACAATTTAGATCAAGCTCTTAAATATTAACAGTACCCAAAAACCTCACACAGCCTTTCCCAAAAGTGTAACTCTGACTTATAGCACCATAAATTAATTTTACCCATATGTGAACTTTGTTTTGGCATTTATAATCTTTGATATGGTATTGCTTTTGCTCAATATTATGTCTGAAAGAGTCATCCATGCTACTGTGTGTAGCAGGGCTTTATTCATTTTCACTTCTTTAACATATTTCACTTTATGTATCCGTTCCACCCTTATGGCAGAAAGTGAAGAGGAACTAAAAACCTCTTGATGAAAGTGAAAGTGGAGAGTGAAAAAGTTGGCTTAAAGCTCAACATTCAGCAAACGAAGATCATAGCATCTGGTCCCATCACTTCATGGCAAATAGATGGGGAAACAGTGGAAACAGTGTCAGACTTTATTTTGGGGGGCTCCAAAATCACTGCATATGGTGACTGCAGCCATGAAATTAAAAGACGCTTACTCCTTGGAAGAAAAGTTATGACCAACCTAGATAGCATATTCAAAATCAGAGATATTACTTTGCCAACAAAGGTCCATCTAGTCAAGGCTATGGTTTTTCCAGTGGTCATGTATGGATATGAGAGTTGGACTGTGAAGAAAGCTGAGCGCCGAAGAATTGATGCTTTTGAACTGTGGTGCTGGAGAAGACTCTTGAGAGTCCCTTGGACTGCAAAGAGATCCAACCAGTCCATTCTAAAGGAGATCAGCCCTGGGATTTCTTTGGAAGGAATGATGCTAAAGCTGAAACTCCAGTACTTTGGCCACCTTATGCAAGAGTTGACTCATTGGAAAAGACTCTGATGCTGGGAGGGATTGGGGACAGGAGGAGAAGGGGATGACAGAGGATGAGATGGCTGGATGGCATCACTGACTCGATGGACGTTGAGTCTGAGTGAACTCCAGGAGTTGGTGATGGACAGGGAGGCCTGGAGTGCTGCGATTCATGGGGTCACAAAGAGTCGGACACGACTGAGCGACTGATCTGAACTGAACTCATCCATTCCACTGTTAATGGACACATGATTTTTTCCCAAGTAGAAGCTATTAAATATTACAAATAGATTCCTATTATTAACTATATTTTAATCTAGTCATAGATTAAAATCTATGACATAATCGAGTCATAGATTAAAATCTATGACATAATCAAGTCATAGATTAAAATCTATGGCAAGGAGATCAAATCAGTCAGTCCTAAAGGAAATCAACTCTGAATATTCATTGGAAGGACTGATGCTGAAGTTGAAGCTCCAGTCCTTTGGACACCTGATGTGAAGTGTCAACTCACTGGAAAAGACCCTGATGCTGGGAAAGACTGAAGGCAAGAGGAGAAGGGGGTGGCAGAGGATGAGATGGTTAGATAGCATCACCAACTCAATGGACATGAATTTGAACAAACCCTTGGAGATAGTGAACGACAGCTGAGTCTGTGATGCTACAGTCTGTGGATTGCAAAGAGTTGGACACGACTTAGTGACTGAACAACAAAATATTTGGCATAAAACACACCTCAAATGGTTGCAGCAACCTACTAACACTGAGGAAGATGGGCTGTTCTTTCCTGAACATGCCTCATGCAATTATTCTGTACTCTATGAATAAATCACTTTATTTTTTTTAATTTAATTTTTTTTTAACACCGAAAACATTTTATATTGGGGTATAGCTCATTAAAAATGTTGTGATTTTAAAAAAAAGTGTGCTAGTTTCAGGTTAACACCAAAGGACTCAGCCATACATATAATGTATCCGTTCTCCCCTAAACCCCCTCCCATCCAGGCTGGCACATAACACAAATCACTTTCTGATGTGAAAACTAGACGACCAACTCCAAATCACTTTCTGCTTACCTGCTCTGTACTTCTAGCACCAAGTGCATGACTACCGAGAGGCAACCAAATATACAGGATGCATTCACCCAAAAAACAGAGATGAAGCACCAAACCAGCATAGTAACTGGCATACAGACGTTAAAAGTCCAAAGTAAATACACATTTTATCCAAGTTACAGCACTGTGATAACTATCCTGGCCTGAAGAGAGACTGTGTTCTAAGTCAGATGCATAGATTTTGGAATAAGAAAAACCAAGATGTGAATTCCGGTTCAACTCCTCCTATCTGTATGGTAGTGGTAAATTACCTTATCTCATGTCCTCATTTTTAAAATGGAGTTATACTAATATTAGCAATACTAAATGCATTTATCATGCCTGCCATATAATTAGATTTCAATAAATATTATTTTTATACTAATAGCCACCAACATGCAGTGCATTTTAGCCTAGGAAGCCCAAATAAATTTAATTTCAGGTGCAATATTAATCAAACAGAATCCTGAAATAAATTCCTTAAAAAAGCAGAATGCTGCAGATTTCCAGGTTGTAATCTATCCAAATCTACTTTGACACTGCAAACTATATCAGTATCAGGTTTAACCACATCAAATCATAATAAAAGTAACAGTGAATTTTTGTATTCTGCTTGAGATATTACAAAGTGCTTTTAAATTCAAAATTAATTTAATCACATTTATACCTTTGGGGATAGGTCCTCCTCTGTTCCAGTTAACAACTGACTGTATCTTGATTTAAATCCATTCTTCATTATTTGCTCTGTAATGAACTTGCTCCTTGGAAGAAAAGTTATGACCAACCTAGACAGAATAATGAAAACTACTTTGCCAAAAAAGGTCCATCTAGTCAAGGCTATGGTTGTTCCAGTGGTCATGTATGGATGTGAGGGTTGGACTATAAAGAAGGCTGAACGCTGAAGAATGGATGCTTTTGAACTGTGCTGTTGGAGAAGACTCTTGAGAGTCCCTTGGACTGCAAGGAGATCCAACTAGTCCATCCTAAAGGAGATCAGCCCCGGGCATTCATTGGAAGGACTGATGCTAAAGCTGAAACTCCAGTACTCTGGCCACCTGATGCGAAGAACTGACTCATTTGAAAAGACCCTGATGCTGGGAATGAATGAAGGCGGGAGGAGAAGGGACAACAGAGGATGAGACAGTCGGATGGCATCACCAACTCAATGGACATGAGTTTGAGTGAACTCCAGGAGATGGTGATGGACAGGAAAGCCTGGCGTACTGCAGTCCATGGGGTCACAAAGAGTCAGACACGACTGAGCAACTGAACTGAACTGGACTTGAACTTTTTCTCCCTTTTACAGCAACCACAATATTAAGCTTTGTCAGTAGAGGGTGCTGGAGAAGGGCATCTTCCTTCTGGCTTCCAGTGTATTGTTGGATTGACATTCTTATTCTTACTGCACAGAAGTCAGCAGCTATTATGTGAGGAAAATCTAGTGGTTCTCTGCCCAACCGTGTGCCCTGAACATGCATTCCCCTAGGTGAGCTTGTGGCACTGGCCTGAGCCCAGTGACCACCTTGCCGTGGGTCTGCCAATCAGATACCACGCACCTCAGGCCTTACATTCCCCTGCTGGTGAACAGGTTCCTGACGATCACTCTCTCTGTGGACCTGCCAGTGCTCTGCTCCTGCAGAACCTGCACTTTCTCCAGCATCAGACTTCCATAGAGTGCAGTTACTCCAATGCCCCATTCCTACAGAGGGGGCTCCTCTAGCCCCACAAGACTTTCTAACAAGTCCCAAAGGTGAGGTACTTCCATGACTTTTCCATCATCCAGTGAGCCATGGCCATGCCTTCTCCAAAATGGTCTGGATCTCTGCCGAGGATGCGGCAGAGGCTCTTCTTTAGCACTCTTCCTTAGCTTTATGCAGAGCAGCACTCCTTATATTTGCTATTTCTACTTCCATAGAACTCTACATCTTGCCAATTCCCTTCAATCCATGTCATAGTTAATAGCTCCTATATAAAACTTTCCTTTTTCAATTACTGTGTGGTTTCTGTCTCTTGATTGGATCCTAACTTGATATCCTATCTTATAAGATGAAGAAATTCATCTGCAGCCCAGACAGAGCCAACATCCAAACACAGAACTCCTAATTCCAAAATCGCTTGATTTTTCTACTACACTAAAACAGTCTTTTCATGAATAAAAACGTATCAATTAAGAAAGAAAGATATTCTCTAAAATGATTAACATCAGTGTCAACTTTACAGCACTCCCCTTTCAACTCATTCTCTTAGACACTCAAAGACAAAAGCAGCACAACACAGTATGTGCCATACTGGGACTGTGTACTGCACAAAGACAAGCTTAAAGGACCCTATGAAGGAGAAAAAAGTGAAGACTGGAAACAAATCCAGATTTAATCATAAAGCAAATTCTGGAAGCTACGTTCAATACTCAACACAAATAAAACTGAACAGGATACAAAGTATTAACTAGACACCAATCAGGTGGCACCAGTGGTAAAGACCCCACCTGCAATGCAAGAGACATAAGAGATGCAGGTTCAATCCCTAGGTCAGGAAGATCCCCTGGAGGAGGGCATGGCAACCCACTCCAGTATTCTTACCTGGAGAATCCCATGGTTGAGGAGCCTAGCGGGCTACAGTCCATAGGGTCGCAAAGAGTCAGACACGACTGAACAGACTGAGCACACACGCATGCCTTTATAAAAGTAACCTCTGGGAGCCTCTTTGACCATTTCATTATGCGAGAACACACCAGAAGATGGACATCTATGAACCTGGAAGTCAGCATCCATCAGACACTAAATCTGCCAGTACCTTGATCTTGAACATCCCAACCTCCTGAACTACAAAAAATAAACTTCTGTTGTTCACAAGCAACCCAGTCTATGGCACTTGGGTGCTCATGTGCTCATCATGTCCGACTCTGCGACCCCATGGACCACAGCCCAACAGGCTCCTCTGTCCGTGGGATTCCCCAGGCAAGAATACTGGAGTGGGTTGCCATTTCCTTCTCCAGGGGTTTCTCCTGCCATCCGGTGGTTAAGACTCTGTGCTTCCAGTGCCAGGCGATGCAGTTTCAATCCCTAGTTGGGGAACTAAGATCCCACATGCTGTAATGCAGCCAAAAGATAAAAAATAAATAAAATTTTTAAAAAATGGCACTGGTGGTTCACTACTGCAGATCTAAGGGGACGATGTCACTATAGGGAAACGGCCAGTTGAAACTCAGAAGATGTCTAGCATATAACCAGACAATCCACTGTAAACTCAATTATAAAAGAGACACTACAGGTTCACAACCAAATTCTATCTCTAATAAGACAGAATATTTGACATTTAATTGTGCTCTAAAATTACAGATACATTATTATCGTGCTACAGATCCATCTAGTTCTTCATCTCTGCTTTCCAGGGCTATGTATAAAATAATCTGGAAAACCAAATTCATTCAACTATGGATCAGGGCACACTTGGATTTAGGAGACAGAAGGTTGGCCGAGACTTAGGGATATCTCAACCAGAAGCACGGTTCCAATCAGAGATAGAGTCTCATTACAATTAGACAGTTCTAAAAGATACATGAAAATATTTTCAAAAGACAGTTCTTATTATAAGTGTGATACTTGCTTATTATACAAAATTTAGTGGATACATTTAAAAACTAAGTGAAATCCCTTAAATCCCACCATCTAGAGGTAACTAGCGCCAACACTGAACATTTCGTATGAATCCTTACAGTTTGCGCACTTGAGCCCCTCTCCCCTCTGCCCCCTTCACCTCTCTCACTCACTTTCTCTCCGCCCTCGTTATCTCTGCCTCTCTCAGCACTAAGTGTTTTCATCAGCACGAACCATTTTCTTTCCAAAATACTGGCTAATTATACACACTAAAAGTGATATCTATTTTATTTCCACTTTTGATTAATAAAACATTAAAAACTATTCTTTAACAATTCATTTAGAGAACAATTCTTTCCTGACCACTTACTCCATGCCAGGAGCCAGACTGGTCACCCCAGTCAGACTCTCTTTCTAATCTCGTTGTGCATCTTCCTCATGCCCAGTCAGCACTTACTGAGTCTGGTTTGTATCAGAAGTCATTTCAGGTTCCCATCTCCATACCAGTCTCTGATCTCTTCTCTGGCAAGGACTGAAGGCAAGCCCCGCGTCCTGCAGGGTTCCGCTCTAAGTTTCGGCCACTGTGGATGCTTAGTAAGCATCCTGGGGTCTCAGCTGGACCACTGCAGTGACAGAAATATCACTGTGGGAAGACATGGTACACATGAGCTCTTGTCCCTCTGCTCTAGATTATAGACATAAAATCTCCATGTTATTTATTTTTGTAGCACAATTCCTTGTATTTTGTAGGCACTTAGAATTAAATTCTCAAATTTTGTGACTGCTTGGTTTCACTAACTCCATTAAGCTAATGAACTTCCCATCAGATCTAAAAATTAAGCCTCAATTTGTGCTGCAAATGCTAAATGGCAAGGCCATGAAATTTGGCATTTTCTGTTTCCGATTCTCATCCATTTCAAAGGAACTGCCGAGCACTTAGGAGACAAAAGCTGGTCAGATAAAGTTGTTTCATGCCTACTAAATATGAATGCCATGTTCAAAATAGAAGGATTTGGAAAATGCTACACAGTAGCAACAAACACAAAACTATGAATCTTACTTCATCTATTCTGTGTCTGTGGCCTGGTTCCCATGGGAACCAGACACATTTTTAACCTGTTTGTTTTAGAAAAAAGGCACCATTTTGTATGAGGCTTGCACTTAGGCATGCCACGTGCAGTGATTCAAATGTTAAAGTAGATTAATAATAGAGCCAATTTTAGAATGATTGCATGGTTCCCAAAAGAAAAAAAATAAATTTTGAAAATGTGTGTGCCTTCATCTAAATTGGTTAAAATATCATGATGCTTATATTTGTATATTTTCAAAAAGTCTTACTAGTCGTGAAAAGATAATCTGTGTGTGTATGTGTTTTAACATTTAAAAAATCTTTAACACTTTCTGTGCAAAGAAGCCTGTGTTAGACATTAAAGCTACAAAGATGAACTAGGTCAGATCTCACCCTGAAGTCCTGTAGAATAAGGAGACACAAAAGCCTTTATGACCTTATGACATGGTGATAACAGAAATAAAAGGAACAGCTGGGTGGGTGGGATAGAGGGTGAAATCAACTCTACCTAGGATGTTGGAGAATGCTAGAGATACTTTGATGACAATTATGGACTTAATGAAAAAAGAAAACATTAAATCATTGGTCATATAGGAAAAAAAATGCTCCAATCCTTTCTTTGTTGTTTTACTGTCTTCTTTTCCATAAAGAAATAACTGCACTAACCACTTGGAAAATACAAATCTACTCCCATTCATCTCCAAATTGGGCAAAAATAGAGCATTCTTTTCAAATTCAGAAACCTGCCTGGACCGAGCTAGGTGAATGACAGTAAAGCTCAGAATGTCCACTGAAAGACATGCAGGCTTGCTGGGCTACGTGGCTGGCAAAAAAATCCAGTGCCTTCTCTGCAGAGAATTCTACCTCCTAACATAGAAGTAAAATAAACTGCATGTGAAAAGGAGGCCTACAGATTACAAGAGTTGATTTGAGTCATACGTGGGGTCATCCAGGTAATGCTTACTTATATAACAAATTAAAATGTCAATCTACTGGTCAGATCTAAGTCATGCTTGACTACAGAAGACCTTTTAAGGAATGGGGTTTCTTTAAGTTCCTGCTGCTGCCAAGTCGCTTCAGTCGTGTCCGACTCTGTGCGACCCCATAGACGGCAGCCCACCAGGCTCCCCCATCCCTGGGATTCTCCAGGCAAGAACACTGGAGTGGGTTGCCATTTCCTTCTCCAATGCATGAAAGGGAAAAGTGAAAGTGAAGTCGCTCAGTCGTGTCCGACCCTCAGCGACCCCATGGACTGCAGCCTACCAGGCTCCTCTGTCCATGGGATTTTCCAGGCAAGAATACTGGAGTGGGGTGCTATTGCCTTCTCCTCTTTGAAGTTCCTAGGAGAACTGAATCATTGCTCTGAGCAACTCTTAAACTCTTAATTAACCCATGTAATTAGAGGGACAGCACACAGTTACCTTACATTTCTTAGGTTAACAATTAGTGCATTCAATTTCCTGAGAAAGCATAATTCTGCGATAGGCAGTTCTGAAAATGCAGAATGCTGGGAGGAAAACCAGTTTAAGAATAAAAATGGAGGCTCGATTGTAATAAACTCTGCATTTCCCGCCCTGATAGCCATCCCATATCTCCCAGGTTCAATAGGTCCCTCTCCCCTGCTGTTCCTGCATCACTGTCAATACTCCCTCTCCCAAGAGGCAAGCTCTACATGGTTGCCATGAACCCTCACCAAAGGAAACCACTCTCAGGAGACAAAACACATTCTCTCCTTTCAACCCCTGTAGGCTGCTGACAGCGTTTTCTCTCCCTCACTCTGGGATAGGAGATTTTCAGCGAAGCTGATTAGAATTTTAACAGGAAATTGCAGATTCCTCCCATAAACTTACAACAGATCCTTGTTGTTTAGTTCCTAAGTCCTATCTGACTCTTTTGCAACCCCAAGGACTGTAGCTCAACAATTCCCTCTGTTCTTGGAATTCTCCAGGCAAGTATACTGGAGTGGGTTTTCATGCCCTCCTCCAGGGGATCTTCTTGACCCACGGATTGAACCCACATCTTCTGCATTGACAAGCAGTTTCTTTACCACTGAGCCACCAGGGAACAATTTTTTTTGGACAGTTTTGCTTTGGAGCAAACAATGAAAGTAGGAGAGAAGGATTTTAAACCCATAGGAAATAGCCAATGATACAAAAACCTAGAGCCATCAAAATAGCAGCTGTAAAAGCTGCTTCTGTGCAAAGACAGGCATGATAAAGGACGGAAATGGTATGGACCTAACAGAAGGAGAAGATATTAAGAAGAGGTGGCAAGAATACACAGAAGAGCTATACAAAATAGATCTTAATGACCCAGATAACGATGATGGTGTGATCACTCATGTAGAGCCAGACAGCCAGCAGTGTGAAGTCAAATGGGCCTCAGGAAGCGTCACTACGAACAAAGCTAGTGGAAGTGATGGAGTTCCAGTTGAGCTATTTCAAATCTTAGATGACACTGTGAAAGTGCTGCACTCAATATGCCAGCAAATTTGGAAAACTCAGCAGTGCCCAAGAACTGGAAAAGGTCAGTTTTCATTCAAATCCCAAAGAAGGGCAATGCCAAAGAATGTATAAACTACTGCACAATTGCAGTCATTTCACATGATAGCAAGGTCATGCTCAAAATCCTCCAAGCTAGACTTCAACAGTACATGAACAGAGAACTTCCAAATGTACTAGCTAGATTTAGAAAAGGCAGAGAAACCAAAGACCAAATTGCCAACATCCATTGGATGATCGAAAAAGCAAGAGAGTTCCAGGTAAACATCTGTTTTATTGACTATGCTAAAGCCTTGACTGTGTGGATCACAACACACTGTGGAAAATTCTTAGAGATGGGAATACCAGACCACCTTACCTGCCTCCTAAGAAACCTGTATGCAAGTCAAGAAGCAACAGTGAGAAGCAGATATGGAACAATGGACTGGTTCCAAATTGGGAAAGGAGTGTGTCAAGTGCGTATATTGTCACCCTGCTTATTCAACTTATGTGCAGAGTACATCATGCAAAATGCTGGGCTGGATGAAGCACAAGCTAGAATCAAGATTGCAGGGAGAAATATCAATAACCTCAGATATGCAGATTACACCACCCTTTCAGCAGAAAGTGAAGAGGAACTAAACAGCCTCTTGATGAAAGTGAAAGAGGAGAGTGAAAAAGCTGGCTTAAAACTCAACATTCAGAAAACTAAGAGCATGGCATCCAGTCCCATCACTTCATGGCATATAAGTGGGGAAAGAATGGAAACAGTGAAAGACTTTATTTTCTTGGGCTCCAAAAATCACTGTGGATGGTGACTACAGCTATAGAATTAAAAGACACTTGCTCCTTGGAAGAAAAGTTTGTCTATGACAAACCTAGACAGTGTATTAAAAAGCAGAGACATTACTTTGCCAACAAAGGTCCATAGAGTCAAAGCTATGGTTTTTCTAGTAGTCATGTATAGATGTGAGAGTTGGACCATAAAGAAAACTGAGCACTGAAGAATTGATGCTTTTGAACTGTGGTGCTGGAGAAGACTCTTGAGAGTCCCTTGGCCTGCAAGGAGATCCAATCAGTCCATCCTAAAGGAAATCAGTCTTGAATATTCATTGGAAGGACTGATGCTGAAGCTGAAGCTCCAATGCGAAGAACTGACTCATTTGAAAAGACCCTGATGCTGGGAAAGATTGAAGGCAGGAGGCAAAGGGGATGACAGAGGATGAGATGGTTGGATGGCATCACCGACTTGATGGATGTGCATTTGGGCAAGTTCCAGGAGTTGGTGATGGACAGGGAAGCCTGGTGTGCTGCAGTCCATGGGGTCACAAAGAGTTGGACATGACTGAGCAACTGAACAACAACAAAAAGCTGCTTTGAGGGGACAAGCGTTTGTAAGCAGATTATATGATTATCAACTGGATGAAATAGAAGTTTTCTGGATTAAAACTGTTTCATTATTTTATATGTGTTATAAATTTTATATATGTGCTATATAAATTTTTATATATGTTATATATTATAATAACAAATGACACACAAATATGCAACATGGCCAATATGATCACTAAAACTCAATGTGAAAAATATCGGGGAATAAAAGACTCATATACTAGGCTTTTGAGAACCCGCCCTCAAACAAATAAGTGCATAAATCTACCAATCCTAGACCCCAAAGGGGGGTGCATGCCCTGCATCCAGCAAGCTCCTCAGGAAGATCCAGAGGTGCTGGATCTTCCCTCTGAATCTCCACAGTCATCACTTTTCCTCGATCCCCAACCCTGTATTTATAGCAATAGCACAGTCCATTCCCACTGGATTCGGGCCTCTCTAATTCAGAGCCTATGCCTTTCAAGGTCTGTGGAATCTTTCTGTCACCCTCTGTGACCAGTGCAGTGCTCAAAAATGTTTGTTGAATCTAATATAAAAGGCAGAGGGAACTGGAAAGGAATTTCTTTCCATCCTTCCTCAACATTTGAAAAGTACTATTGGTGACGCTAGGGGTAAAGAACCCGCCTGCCTACATAGGAGATAGAAGAGATGCAGGTTCAATCCCTTGATGGGGAAAATGCCCCAGAGGAGGAAATGGCAGTATTCTTGCCTGGAGAATCCTATGGAGAGAGGAGCCTGGCAGGCTGAAGCAACTTAGCATGAGCACAAGCATTTTTTTCTTACTTAAAAAATACCCACCTTGCATTTAGAAAATATTTTATAGTTGGCAATTTCTTTCCCATCAATTATTTAACTTCCTTCTTGTTAGAGCACTTTCATGTGGTCAAGGCAAGGTTTATAAGGCTCAGAGAGATGAAATGAATTTCCCTGAATCAAACTGGCTAAGAAGACAAATTTTTAAATTTCTGCGTGCTGCTGCTGCTGCTAAGTCGCTTCAGTCATGTCCAACTCTGTGCGACCCCATGGACTGCAGCCTACCAGGCTCCTCCGTCCATGGGATTTTCCAGGCAAGAGTAGGGTGCCATTGCCTTCTCCGAAATTCCTGTGTACTTCCAACCAATTAGTGCTGCTACTAACCTTTCCTTTTCAACCAAAGTACATATGTTTATTAAACACTCAGTATGTTTCAGAGTTTAAGTGACATAGGTAAAAGCTTCGCTGACAGCTCAGTTGGTAAACAATCCGCCTGCAATGCAGGAGACCCTGGTTCAATTCCTGGGTTGGGAAGATCCACTGGAGAAGGGATAGGCTACCCACTCCAGTAGTATGGGGATTCCCTTGTGGCTCAGTTGGTAAAGAATACACCTGCAGGGTGGGAGACCTGGGTTCAATCCCTGGGCTGGGAAGATCCCCTGGAGAAGGGAAAGGCTACCCACTCCAGTATTCTGGCCTGGAGAACTCCAGAGACTATACTGACCATAGGGTTGCAAAGAGTCAGGCATGACTAAGCAACTTTCACTTTCACAGGTCAGAGACAGAGCAGTCAAAAAATCAATCAGCTATGATCTCTGCCCCAAGAAGCTTAATGACATCAGTATGATAAAACACACACCATGAAGGACATATTTTTTTTTCATGGGTTGAAGCTTACCTGGAAAATGCAATCATATAAACAAAAGGATATTTCTTTGGATATGCACTGTAAATCATGTAATATTTATAATAACAAATACAGTATGAATTCCATTGGCAGGGATACCTTTTAAGAATTGAAGACATGCCAAAAGCATGACCCACATGCATCTTTCCAATTCACAAATCATAGGCCTCACCTCAAAGCAAACATAAACAGAATTTTCCTGGAACACATCTGCTGAATTATAGTGACAATTGAAAATACTGGCATCATGATATCAAAAATAATCAGTATTACAGAACAAGTGAGTGAGTGAGTGAGCGCTCAGTCATACGTGACTCTTTGCAACCCCATGGACTGTAGCCTGCCAGGCTCCTCTGTCCATGGAATTTTCCAGGCAAGAATAATGAAGTAGACTGCCATTTCCTTCTCCAGGGGATCTTCCCCGCCCAGCATCAAACCCAAGTGTCTTGTGTCTCCTGCATTCGGAGGTGGATTCTTCACCACTGCACCCCCTGGGAAGCCCCTAAGGAACATATACAGATTCTATTAAATATCCTAAAATAAAAGAAAAACAATTCCTGTGAAGGAGTAATAGTGATTAAATTATATTTTATTCTTAAAGGAAATTACAAGCTGTATCTACCAAATTCTAGCCAATATTTTTATACCATATGGTTTCTCATTTCTTAAAGAATTATATTTTCATTCCTATAATGCATAAAACAGAGATTATAACTGAATTCAGTTTCCAAATATCTGACTCAAATATCTAAGTGTGTGAAATATTTAAAATAAACAACTTTAAAGACTATTGAACAATAAGGGAAAACATTAAATAAAAAACATGGCTTTGTTTTGCTTTATAATAGAAAAGATCTATTTTTAAAATTCACTAGTCACCAACAGAATGTACATAGAAAAGATATAATTAACAAATATTGTAATTAATAAGAATTCCTAATATTAACAAAACTATGGGAGTATAGATTGCTCTTAAGAGAGGTTGTGACAGGGATCTGTCTAGTGGAGAAGGTATTACCAAGTTTCTCTGATGGCAGAGTTCACTGTAAGGGCATTAAACACAATGGTCCCTAACTTTTGATCTAGGCATCCATGTGGGAGATGAAAGTGAAGATGAAAGTGTTAGTCACTCAGTCATGTCTAACTCTTTGTGACCCCTTGGACTATAGCCCACCAGGCTCCTCTGTCCATGGAAATCTCCAGGCAAGAATACTGGAGTGGGTTGCCATTTCCTTCTCCAAGGGATCTTCCTGACCCAGGGATCAAACCTGGGTCTCCTACATGGCAGGCAGATTCTTTACCATCTGATCCACCAGGGAAGCTCTCTATGGGGGAGATAGCCTTAAGCAAAAAAAAAAAAAAAGTAAGAACTTTATGTACAACGTTGCACATGATACTGATATGTATTAATTACCCACTTAATTGCCTTTTAAATGTAAACAATTTAGATAGCCAGCCATATAAGAGAAACATTTTACAAAATCCACAGTTATAATGGCTTACAAAAAGCCTGCAGGGGCACGAAAAGTAAGGCATACGGTGAGTTCGTGAAAACATGATATCATGTCCATGCTATCGTCTTAAATGAAAAGAGGCCGGCCACAAAACTGTAACTAATAAAGCCCCAGGAATACAGGGGACACAACATCACAAAGACTAGAGAGACCAAACTGTTTCAAGATGTCACTCTGAGTGGCAGGCTCTGTGTGGTCGCTGTTGTCTTCCTCTTGGAATTATCAATGCTCTCCATAGTGGAAAAGCAAACCTTGTTTCCATTGACTGAGAAGGCTGGCTATGTCTTACCTTTGGGGAATGAACTCTTTAGGTTTACCTACTCATCCAGGTAAGCTAACATCACCAGCTTCCAGCAAACAGGAGCCATCTTCTCAGGCCAACATGGTGGCTGACTCTAACCTGGATGGGGCTTCTGGACTCTCCTGCTAGAAGCTGTAGGCCTGATAACGAATCCCTGGAAAGCATTACGGAAGCGGGAAAAGAGCCTGGAAGTAGAGCTTTAGATTCCTGACTCGCTTTAACCAGAGCAGCTACTATGCATCTGTCTGTTGTTTCCTTTTAGAGAGAATCTCTGCTGTCCATGACTCGATCACAGCTCTCTCCAGTGGACTGGGAACAGAGGGTACAAGTCTGTCTGAATGTGTTAAAGAAAGAGGGAGAGGTGTGGAAGGGGAGACAGGGGCTGCTGAAAACACCTCTCAGAGGCCTAGATGTGAAGAAGAGAAATGTCCTGTGGCTGAAAGAGTAAAGCATAAGTGCAAAACAAAAAAGACACAGTTTCTAGCTCATTTTCATAGTTCCGAGGTTAGTGAGAAAAAAGACATCTCCAGCGATTTTTGTTATGGGTTTCCTTATTAGACATCGCATATATAAGAATTAATATGGCACACTACAACTTTGACTTAACATAATACAATATCATTTCTGGGTATATTAATATTTCGTTTACTTAATGCAAGCTCCCTTTGAGTCTCTAAATTCAAACAGATTAAGTCCCAGTTAAAGAATACCAACTTCCAGTTAGAAAATGAAAAAGTTCTGGGGCTCTACTGTAGAGCATGGTGGTTATAGATAATAATACTAATATTATATACTTCAAAGTTGTTGAGAGAAGATCGTAAATGTTCTCACTGCAAAAAAGCAATGGTAATTATGTGACAGCAGGAGGTGTCAGCTAACTCTAGGATGCTAAGTATTTGCAACATAAAGTATATAAAATCAGCACACTGTACATCTTAAACTTACACAATGGTATGTCAATTACATCTCAATAAAGCCAGGCAAAAAGTCCCAGTTATTCACTAAAGGCTATAGGGGAACTTTTCCCTCGTGGAACTTTCTGTTAAGATAAATGCAATTAGCTGGTGAGCTAGCTGGTAATGCCTTAAGTGGGTATTCCCGAGTTCTCTGATTTGAGTCTGCTGAAAATCTGAATTTCTCAAAGAAATACTCAGCCTGGCAACAGAGATAGACTTAAATACCTTCTAAGAATCCCCAGTTTTTAAAAATATCATACAAATATACAAACAATGCAAGCAGAAGCTGAGAATTAACATATATAAATCCTGTGAATACATGAGATTCTATGAGTGATGACGTTGGCACAAAGCCAAGCATTTAGGACCCACAGAATGTGAAACATGGTTTCTGCCCTTAAGACATTCATAGTCTCACAAATCTGATGGAAGTCAGAGAACAAACCTTTTGAAAGCTAGAGAAATAATTGTTAAATAGCATCTGAACTATACCACAGTTATTGTGGAATCAAGCTTCTAACCACACCTCTGTATTCTCTCTCTCTTCTGTATTGTCTACAGTCAATGATTATATCATCCTATCGACTCATTGTAGGTTTGTTGTTGTTGTTGTGCAGTCACTAAGCTGTGTCCAACTTTTTTGAGACCACATGGATTGTAACCCGCCAGCTCCGCTGTCCATAGGATTTCCCAGGCAAGAATATGGAGTGGGTTGCATCTCCTTCTGCAGAGGATCTTCCCAACTCAGGGACTGAACTTGTGCCTCCTGCCTTGGTAGGTGGATTCTTTACACTGAGCCACCAGGGAAGCCCCAAGGTTCTATGAAAAATCAATAAAATAAACCCGAGACTCTGCACTCAGCATCTGTTGCAGCAATCTTGGCTAGGCTGTTTCAGTTTGGGGCACTGTAGAGAAAGTGTTAATAAAACATGCCCAAGGCTGCTGTCTCTGGAAAGGCTGGCCCTCGGCTGGCATCCAGGAACTTGGCTTTTGGAGGATTCCTTCTGTTCTCTAACTGGTAACAGTGGTTCACTGTGCACAGACACAGTGTGATTTACGTTGAACACCCAATCCCTTCCAGAAAGTCTAGAGTCTAGGTAGCTGCTCCGCAGAGGGGGCCTATGTGACCAGCTCCACAATAAAATCCCTGCGTCTGGAGTGGACCTGTCTGGGCAGAAACATAGCAACATGGTACTGCGCTTTTCTCTGCTTAGAAAGAAGCACACTGTGTTCCCTCAGAGGACAGAGAGGGTACCAGAGCCGATGCACAGATTTCTACAGACTCCACCTGTCTTTGCCGGCTTAGATCCTACCCTGCACCCTTTGCCTGCAATAAACGTTGGTGGTGAGTACAGCCACAGGAAGGCTTCCCACGTGGCTCAGTGGTAAAGAAGCCACTTGCCATGCAAGAGCTGCAGGAGATGTGGGTTCGATCCCTGGGTTGGGAGGATCCCCTGGAGAAGGAAATGGCAACTCACTCCAGTAGTCTTGCCTGGAGAATCCCATGGACAGAGGAGCCTCAGGGGCTACAGTCCACGGGACTGCAAAGAGTCAGACACAACTGAGCATGCATATACGACACGTAACCATATGCAACACGTAACACATACCCTGTGTCTTTCTAGCAAATCACAGGATGTGTGGGTAGTTCTGAGGATCCCTGAAACAGGTATCTGAACCCACATATGTGCACTCGGAGACAAAATCAAGCACCGATTACTTCACTCAGGCACAAGAGCCCAGCACCAGGGCACAACACGCCACGTGCATCCATCCAGTGTGAGACCAAACAGACTTCCATTACCAGAGCCCCTCTTCTGAAAGAGGAACCGCGCGGCCCCTGAGGGCTTCTGTATCATCGATCAATTTCTGTCTCATCTCAGTTCAATCCATGATTACAACCAAATGAGCATATGAATTCTCAGGGATCTTTCACTTCTAAGGCTATGACACTGTAATGCCTGGATTTGTTTTGTTTCTAGTTGTGCAGTACCTAGAAGTAGCCACACGATGGCAGCAGAGTATTAATTGAGTCAGATTGAGCGCCTCCTGGGTGAGTAGGACACCCAGAGCTCCGTAAAGAAAGGAAAAAGCACAGGTTATGCTGCAACTATGTACCTTCCTTAAGTAAGAAGCATTCACTGGCAAACTATCACCCACAAGTGTCAGTAAACAGCTACATAAAGTTTTAATTTAAAAGACCACATGACTGTAAATTCATAGAAGTTAAGTTCAGAGAAACAAAAGCTAAAGACCTTTAATGATTATGTACTTTTCTAAAAGATGGGCATCCTGTGCTCATGCCCAGTGCTTTATTGCTGGGTAATAGCAGAGTGAGAACTAGAAAACAGATCTTCTGACTCCCAGGCCAATATCCTGTACTTAACACATAGCAAAACTTTCCCAGAAAATGCATTTGAACTGAAAATTCAAGAGATTCACAAAGAAATTCTATGCCTTCAGGCTACTGGATTTGGGGTTCAGTGAGGCCACCAAGTACAAGTGGCTCATTCTGGAGAGTGGGCAAACCTTGACACAGACTCAAATACCACTTTTATATGAGTACATGACATGGAGTCTGTGACTGCAGAGGTGAAATTTTCCTGTCTCTCTGTGGTTCAAGGGCTATATTGTGTGTGTATATATAATATATATATTATATATATCACATATTATCACTTATATATTATATATATATCACATCATATATCATATATAATATGTTATATATATATATATACTTTTTACTTTGAGCTAATTTTAGATTTATTAAAAAATTGGAAAATTTAGGTAGAGAGTACCTATATACACTTCATCCAGCTTCTCCTAATGTTAATGATTTACACACGCATGGTACAATGTCCAAAACGAGTAAATGAACCAGTATGCATGTATGCGTGTATGTGTGTGTGGATCACATCTCCGTTCATCTGCTGATGGACACTCAGGCTGCTTCCATGTCTTGGCTACTGTAAACAGTGCTGCAGTGAACACGGGGGTGCATGGATCTTTTCAAATTAGTGTTTTTGTTTTTTCACATACATGCCCAGGAGTGAAACTGCTGGGTCATACGGTAGTTCTATTTTTAGTTTTATAGGAATCTCCATACTGTTCTCCATAGTGGTTGTACCCATTTATATTCCCACCAACAGTGTAAGAGGGCTCCCTTTGTTCCACACCCTCTCCAGCATTTATTATCAAATTACATTTAAATGCAATTTAGTTGCATGGCCCCCACTCTGTTAACAGTTCCTCAATATTTCCCTGTCTTTCATGATCTCAGTACTGTAGAATACTGATCAGTAATTTTGTAGACTCTCCCACAATGCAGGCTTACCTGCTGTTTTCACATGATTAAATTGGGGTTATGGACATTTTTCGAAAGAAAACTGCAGATATAATGTGTGCCCATCTGATTATATCAAGAGATTAGTGACATTAATATATCTTATAACCAGTGATGCTAACTTTGATTACTTGGTTAAAGTGACATCTGGGGTTTTGACCATAAAATTATAATCTTTCCATCTGTAGTCGATGTCCTGGGGAAGATACTTTGAAATTATACAAATGTCTATTTCTCACAGAACATTCACCCACTGATTTCAGCATCCATCAGGCCCCTTACCTGCAGTCAAAATTATTGTGAAGTTTCTCTAATAGTGATTTTTCCATTCCCTTCTTTCCCTCTACACTTATTAACTGGAATTTCTCTATGAGAAAGAGCAATCCCTTCTCCCTCATCTATTTATTTTTGATCGTTTATTTATATCTGTATGGCTTCATGAATATTTATTTATCTTATGGATTAAAACCTAATGCTATCATTCTTTATTTTCTTGCTTAAATTGTCCCAGGGTGTTGACCATTAAAATAGCCCCATCGGGCTGGCCCCTGTGTTCTTTAGATAAGCCTTCATCCCTTTTCAAACACTTCCACGTTTTTCTGGTATCACTGCATTTCCCAACTCGTCCTATAAACCCCAGACTGGAATCAAACATTTCTCCAAGATGGCCTGGCTCCTTTCGCTGTATAGAAACTAAGCTCTGGGTGCTAAGCGTGCTCATTGCAGCTGGGGTGCCTTTGTTTCCAGAAGCACTTAGTTAACAGATCTAGGAAATATGTGTACATATACTAACACATGCATGTTTACACATCTGTACTACTTCATCTACAGTATGTACGGTAAACACTATGAGTTCCTATCAACCCCTCTAAATTCGACCACACACCATAGGTGAATAAGTCTGCCTTCTTTAACTTTTTTCCTCCAATGATGATGACCTGGCAGCCAGAGGATAATCAGCTTCGGAGTCTGGCCTCCACCAATCACCTGCTCCGCCACGACAAAGGAGTGTGTGCTCACAAACTGTGTAGGATAGTGTAAGATGGAAACTAAGTGAAACTAAGTAAGGATGTGCCAAGTGGCTCAGAGAACCCACTCTCTGCTACATACCCAGGTCTATAAAAGAACGTGAATTAACGGCCACTGTAGTATTGCCTGTAGTTGCCAGAACTGAAGGCAACCTAGGTGTCATCACTGTGTTGGAAAAGAAAAATGTAACAGATACAAAATGTGGGCTATGGTGCAAGAAACTAGGCACACGGCAACATGGGTAGAGCCCTCACCCCGGTGCTGAATGAAAAATTAGAAGGAAATAAATAAGAATACCCTTTGTATAGATTAAAGATACATGCCCATGTTAAGCACTGTATATGTTAAAAATCTGTATGTATTTGGCATGCACTGGATCCTGCACACTACGGTGGGAAGGGGAATGGGAGGGGAAACTGGATAAAAAGGGAAACGTATTTTAGGATAAAATAAAATGAGATATATTTTCATTGAACTGAGAGGATAATGTGTGATGAACTGAAGGGTGCAATTAATTCCAATTTCCTCACTTGAGGTAAATATAAAAAAACGGCAATGTATATGAAGTCAATGAGATAACCAAAAGGCTAATAATAAAATCAATTATTTGATTTGAAAATAAAACTTTCAATCATATTAAATTTATTGTCATCCCAAGCCTCAAGAAGCTTAAGGGTAGGAACGATTTCTTTTTTTTAATTCAGCACTGAGGAGACGCTAACTCAACATGACACGTGAGAAATGTATAAATGCATTACAAAGCTTTGAATATACAACATGAGGTCTATTAAATATATCATGAGCATGGAGGAGTTTGATAACTCTCATGAATGTTCACCAGGATCAGCGTGCACCTAATAGCCTGCTAGGCTCAGAAAGGTCAATTTCATTCCACAAGAGAAAATGAATCTCCTTTTCCCATGTTACTACAGCCTCTGTGGCATCCCTCAGTCTTCCAGACAGAGGAAGTCTGTTACCTCTGCACCTCTGCTGCAGCCGACCCTGCCCTCTGGACCACTCTTCCTCCACAGGCTTATGTGGCAGGCTTCCCAGCAGATGGCACTTCTCCCAAAAGCCTGCCTGACCCCTATCTGAACGACTGCTCCCCCATCACTTAGGATTGTGCCCCGTGCTGTTGTGTTTGTGTTCCCATTTAAAGCCTTAGATTTTATATAGTCGGTTTTCACTCTCTCCGCTAGTTGAATTGGGTAGCCTTGACATGTTCTCACTGTCACATTGTCAGTTCTAGGAGCAGGGTCTGCAAGAACTGAGTGTCTCATAAGTGCTTTGCTCAAGTGGCAGAGACACACTCCACCAGGAAGGGTTCACTCAGATGCAGTTTCCCTCCCTGAGACAGGGCCTGCCTGGGGTGCGGGCCTCTACTCCTAGCTTCTGAAGCCACATAGTGAGTGGACGACTGCACTTGACACTCGGGGAAGATTATTTTTTAAAACTTCCCTCTGATAGGCCATAAAATTATTTTTAGTATTAACAGTAACGAGAGAAAAAATTTCAAGTGTCAAAAAATGTATTTTATTGGCCTCTATGCATAACCAAGCCAGTAACAATAAAAAAAAGATATGATAATAAAAATAAAATAACTGCATTAATGCTTTTTTTTAAATAAAAGGGACATATAATGGGTTGGCCAAAAATTTTGTTCAAGTTTTTCTGTACCATCTCATGGCACGTACAGGTGGCTGAGTGGTAAAGAATCTGCCTGCCAAGTAAGAGATGTGGGTTCGATTCCTGGGTCAGGAAGATTCCCTGGAGTAAGAAATGGTAACCCACTTCAGTATCCTCACCTGGAAAATCCCATAGACAGAGGAACCTTTGGGGCTGCAGTCCCTGGGGTCTCAAAGAGTCAGACATGACTGAGCAACTGAGCAAAGTTCTTTTTATGGAAGAAAAACCTTTTGGCCAACCCAATATATGCCACAGTAATTCACTGTTCTAAATTTTACACCCAAAAGCTTTCTAAAACGTAACAGAATTGAAGTAACTTCAGTTTTTGCTCATCAAGCCCCACATTACTACTGTTTCTTTCAAATCCACTCTTTAGATCCAGGAAGACACAGACACAGGCACATACAGCACCCAAATCAGCTGAAATACTGAGTGCTCAGACGCTCAGTCGTGTCCGACTCTCTGCAACCCCATGGACTGTAGCCCACCAGGCTCTTCCATCCATGGAGATTCTCCAGGCAAGAACGCTGGAGTGGGTTGCCATGCCCTCCTCCAGGGGATCTTCCCAACCCGGGGATCCAACCCAGGTCTCCCGCATTGCAGGGGGATTTTTTACCGTCTGAGCCACCAGGAAAGCCTGAAATACTCTGAACCATTATTAACTTATTCTCAAAATGAACACACATAGCTGAGCTCACACGTATCTGAGGACTGACTGTATTCCTGGGAGGTTTCCAAATTAACATCCATGTTGAATACAGTGTTTTAAAAGATAAGTAATTTTTAACTCTTTATTGGAATATAGCCAATTAACAATGTTGTGATAGGTGAACAGCAGAGTGACTCAGTCATACATATACATGTAAGGAATAAGTAATTTTAAGTGTGCTAATTCCAGGTTTATGCACACAATCTTAAAACTCAACTATAAGCAACTGCAGTAGATTTTTTTCAGGGGAGAAGATGGTATTGAGCCTTGCCTGCACACACTGATAATCAATACATGTGGATTTTATTTGGATTTATCAATGCCTTTAAGTCTCATATGGACAGTGCACCCCCTTGTTGCCTGCATCAGGATGGACTCCCCGTCACCCCCTCTTGCTGTACTATGTGCAGTGGAAATGAAATGTCATGTTTCCTTTGATAACACTTTCGTAAGAAACCCGGATGCCATTCCATGTTGTTACCTGGCTTTTTCTCCCTCTGATTCCTGCCATCTCTTAGAGTCCAAAGACCCCTGAAGGCCCACAGCTCAAGGACCTCCAAAATAAAAACTTGAAGAATTATAATCTCCCAGAAACTCCCCAAAGGTGTAAACATCTAAAGAACTTCCAGCTATCACAAAGAAGAAAAGGGAAGGGGACATAATTCACACTCTCTTTGCTCCAGCAAGGGGACTAACCTCATTGTCTCTAACTCTCTTGCTCTCACAGGTATTAAGAATAAATAAAAAGTCTGTGTCTGTATGACTTCAAGTTTATGCCTGCTATTCCTCCTAGATGGTCTTCCTAAGCATAAATTCAATTTCTTCCTAAATATTTCCTATTCTGTTCAAGTATCATTTGTTCTGGGAAGTCTCTCCCTATCTCCATGTCTGCCATCTCCTGCAGGATCAAGAGCCATTTGGTTGCTTTATTTTTAATGCTATTGCTAATGCTAATGCTATTTCTGTACTTGAAAATTTTTCTATAATTGACATGCATTTCACTCTACTTACTGTGATTCCTTTGAGTGCAGAAACTTTGATTTTACTCATCTCTGCAACTCTCACTCTTACTGTGTGTTCAATAAATGAATACATGTTTGAACAGAGGAAGTGGAGGACAGAGGACACAGGGTATGTTTTGGGACCAAACGAAACAGCATCAGAGAGAAATTCTGAACTGCACCTCATCCTTCAAACCACTGAGGTTTGATTTAACCTTGGCTGAGACTAGTTTGTGGATGTTTATACTGATTTAGTCCCCTACTTACTTCCAACAAGATTTTTAGACCAGCTGACATTACTTAAAACTCTTTATCATGAGTAGATGATTACTATAGACACAGCAACCAAAGACAGAGCCTGCGTACATGGTTGGGGAATCCAGGATAATAAGTAAAGAATGACTTAGGCTGACCCTACCTAAAGCCATCTAGTCAAAAGAAAAGTAATGATAATTGTTAATTAATTACCACTATTTTGTTTTTCCAAACACATAGTAAATGAGTAAGAGTGAAAACCCAACCTTGCTTTGTTAACTATAACAGTATCGTCCTCAACAACTCGTTCCCCCTCTACTCATTGTTTTGTGACTTGTCATATATTATTTGGGAAAGGACCACATTCCCACCTCATCATGTTGGGCTTGGCCATGTGACATGTGTTGGCTAAAAGAACTGTGTGAACAGATGTTTGCTCTCATTAAACAGAAGTTCTCAACATGAAGCATGGTTTGGCTCAAGCTTTCTTATTCTTGTCCTCCATCATAAGAACATCATTTCTCAACAGGGGTTACCCTTTCAGCATGAATTCCAGAATGAAAAAGGTATATGAAACAGAGCTATCCAGACTCCAGGATTCATGACCTACAGCACTCATGGAATGCAAGTATGATTAAATATTTACTGTTATAACCCACTGAGGTCTGTGGTTGTGTGTTACACAACACAGGGAAGAAAACCAGGCAAATACATCAGTTCAGTTCAGTCACTCAGTCGTGTCTGACTCTTTGCGACCCTATGGACTGTAGCACACCAGGCTTCCCTGTCCATCACCAACTCCTGAAGCTTGCTCAAACTCAGGTCCATTGAGTCAGTGATGCCATCCAACCATCTCATCCTCTGTTGTCCCCTTTTTCTCCCACCTTCAAACTTTCCCAGCATCAAGGTCTTTTCAAATGAGTCAGTTCTTTCCATCAGGTGGCCAAAGTACTGGAGTTGCAGCTTTAGCATCAGTCCTTCCAATGAATATTCAGGACTCATTTCCTTTAGGACGGACTGAATGGATCTCCTTGCAGTCCAAGGGACTCTCAAGAGTCTTTTCTAACACCACAGTTCAAGAGCATCAATTCTTCAGTGCTCAGCTTTCTTTACAGTCCAACTCTCATACCCATACATTACTACTGGAAAAACCATAGCTTTGACTAGACAGACCTTTGTCGGCAAAGTAATGTCTCTGTAACACATGGTCTAGGTTGGTCATAGCTTTTCTTCCAAGGAGCAAGCAACTTTTAATTTCATGGATGTGGTCACCATCTGCAGTGATTTTGGAGCCCAAGAAAATAAAGTCTGTCACTGTTTCCATTGTTTGCCCATCTATTAGCCATGAAGGGATGGGAACAGATGCCATGATCTTAGTTTTCTGAATGTTGAGTTTTAAGCCAGCTTTTTCACTCTCCTCTTTCACCTTCATCAATAGGCTCTTTAGTTCTTCACTTTCTGCCATAAGGATGGTGTCATGTGCATATCTGAGGTTATTGATATTTCTCCCAGCAATCTTGATTCCAGCTTGTGCTTCATCCAGCCCGACATTTCACATGATGTACTATGAATATAAGTAAGAAAGGGTGACAATATACAGCCTTAAGGTACTCCTTTCCCAGTTTGGAACCAGTCCATTGTTCCATGTTCGGTTCTAACTATTGCTTCTTGACCTGTATACAGATTTCTCAGGAGGCAGGTAAGGTGGTCTGGTATTCCCATCTCTTTCAGAATTTTCCACAGTTTGCTGTGATCCACATAATCAAAGGCTTTGGGGTAGTCAATAAAGCAAAAGTAGATGTTTTTCTGGAACCCTCTTGCTTTTTCTATGATCCAGTGGATGTTGGCAATTTGATCTCTGGTTTCTCTGCCTTTTCTAAATCCAGCTTGAACATCTGGAAGTTAACAGTTCATGGACTATTGAAGCCTAGCTTGGAGAATTTTGAGTATTACTTTGCTAGTGTGTGAGATGAGTGCAATTGTGCAGTAGAACATTCTTTGGCATTCCCTTTCTTTGGGATTGGAATGAAAACCGACCTTTCCAGTCCTGTGGCCACTGTTGAGTTTTCCAAACTTGCTGGCATACTGAGTGCGGCACTTTAACAGCATCATCTTTTAGCATTTTAAATAGCTCAACTGGAATTCCATCACCTTCACTAGCTTTGTTCGTAGAAATACTTCCTAAGGCCCACTTGACTTTCCATTCCAGGATGTCTGACTCTACGTGAGTGATCACACCATCATGGTTATCTGGGTCATGAAGATTTTTGATACATAGTTATTTTTAATTTAAGAGTAGGGAACGTATCATATGTCTTTTTTATGATCTGGCACATTAAGTACTAAATAAATATTTTTGTATGAATATAACTCTGCAATAAGGTAAAACAGGTTTTGTTTAATGATGTAGAAGTTAAAACTTTAAAAATTAGTTTCCCTTTGTGCCTCAGACATCTGTTGTTTTTGTCAGTTCAGAATCTTTTTCCTACTTCCAGCAGCAACATCCGCCCCTTTTCAGGGACAAGTGATTTTTATAAAGTTTCCAATCACAGAACACTGGCCTCACAGGCCACAGAAGTAGGTATATAACCCAGAGTTAGTCAATCATAGCATCGTATTTTCTCTGTCATAGCAAAGGGTACACAGGCAGAAATATTAGCTAGAATGATAGCCTTTCTGCATCTTCATACAGTGAAGTGTTTGGATAAAACTCTTTTCACGTTCTGGGTTCACAGCTACAGTGGTCTTCAGCCATGCCCAAACAGCATGAAGAGAGAGAAAGAGAAACAACAGAGAAAAAGAGAGAGAATAGTAGGAGTAACAGAATGCTCTGAAGGCTTTTAAGTCCTATGTCCAGTCCCTAAAATCACACATCTAACCTCATTCATGCAGCTCTTTTTTTCTGTGAGCAACCCTGGTATCCTAAAAATTCCGTTTACTTAAGTCAATTCAAATTGAGGTTCTGCATCTATAACTAAAGAAATGCTACTAAACACAGCTCAAGTAAAAGTAGCTTTAAACCACTGGTTTTATAAAGAAAAACAAAATATTAAATTGACCCATCCAGTCTAAGAACTTCGGTTTTAAAATACGAGTCTCTTGTAAGCCCATATAAAAACTCTAAATCAGTGGTCTGTCCTGGCTCAAAGTTAGTGAGGACTGAGTGAGGGCTGTTCCCAGGCCTTTCTAGAGCTTCCACCCACACCCAGAGGATCCTCTCCCCTTAACCTGTAAAGGCTGATCAGCTAAATGACGCACTGAGAAACAGGCAACTTGTGTGGATGCCAATAAAGTTCATTTGGGAGTGCAAAGGACATGGTTGCAGACCTCAAAGGACCTAGAATTTCAGATTATTCCTCGATTTTGCTTCTAGAAACACTGAAATAAATGCAGCAATTATGAATAAGACACAAAAGCAAAAAATGTTTTCACATATTGATAGGAGGTAGTAAGGGGATTCCCAGGTGGTGCTAGTGGTAAAGAACCCACCTGCCAATGCAGGAGACATAAGAGACACGGGTTTGATCCCTGGGTCAGGAAGATCCCCTGGAGGAAGGCATGGCAACCGATTCCAGTATTCTTGCCTGGAGAAACTCCAAGGATGGAGGAAACTGGCGGACTACAGTCCATAGTTTCACAGAGAGTCAGACACGACTTAAGCAATTGAGCACACAGGAGGTAGTGAAGCTAAAATAAGGGGAAAAGCCAAAATCCATAAAGTGATTATGGATTACAGTATCATTAGGACAAGCCCAGTTCTTCCAGACACAGTAGTCTCATATCATGGTTTTTTAAAAGAAAAGGAAATGGAAATATTAAAAATCATTGCAGAAGTTGTTCTTGTGACAGAGAAGTCTGAAGTGACAGGTCACAGCCTCTATGTATCTAAAAAATGATCCTGATCGAATAGCCATAAAATATCCTTTCAGAAGTTCACTACTTGCAAGCCTAAAATCATTACAGTCAAAGAGCTAGATAGCTATAGATAAAATCCTGCTGAAAAACAGCCTAAGGAATCCAGGAAATAATGTTACAACTTGTGAACTCCCAAAACTATCATCAAACAGCCAAGAAATAAAATGATTTGATCCCCATGCAAGCCTAAAGCTCAATGTGAGGTAACATCTAATATTGACCAGAGACAGATCCCAGAAACTCACCTGGACAAAGACTTTCCATGCATCACATAAATACTGGCTTCAAGGCTCACATGGGAGGTTTTATACTTTAAAGAGTAGGAAAACAGAAAAATAATAATGATAGCTATAATTTTTGATACCTTTTTTCTATACCCATTTATATAAAGGGCTTGGCACAAAGCCTAACTCATTTACTCCCCATAGCAACCTGTGAGGAAAATATTCTCTTTGTTTAAAGATGACAGAATGAGCTCCGACGTCCTGACTAATAAGTGGTAGAATCCAGATATGAACCCTAACTCTTTGACTCCAAAGCTTGACTCTTACCACTCCTCTCCATGACCCCTAATGAGTTCTTCATCATTTTATAACAACACACAGGAAGTACTTAAGAAATATCCAATAAATCAATAGCATTAAGTCTAAAGTCCTCAAAGCCATCAGCAATATGCTCTCTATTTTGATGGTATTAATTTCCACAGTGCCTTCGTATGGAATTACCACTCAAAGCACCACCATCACAAGAAGGTGCCAGAAAAGAAGCTTAAAATTTAGGATCTGAGAACAGAAGGGGAAAGCGGACTTTCCCAAAGTGACTCACTAAGGATTAGAGAGGTACTGGGCTGTCTAAGTTTGTTAGAAGACAGGGTATCCAGAAGAGTTAGGATAGAGAAGAAAAGACTGATTATAGCCAAATTATAAATGAACTTGGATGATCTTTATCCTGAAAGCAATAGTGAGATGTTGAATAGGTCCAGGGTGAAGGAGTAATACCACTGGGACCATATATGAGCAAATATCCTATAAAGGCTTTCTAATGATTGAGATTGGTATCAGACTAGATCCCATGCTGCTGCTGCTGCTGCTAAGTCACTTCAGTTGTGTCCAACTCTGTGCGACCCCATAGACGGCAGCCCACCAGGCTCCCCGGTCCCTGGGATTCTCCAGGCAAGAACGCTGGAATGGGTTGCCATTTCCTTCTCCAATGCATGAAAGTGAAAAGTCAAAGTGACGTCACTCAGTTATGTCCGACTCCTAGCGACCCCATGGACTGCAGCCTACCAGGCTCCTCCGTCCATAGGATTTGCCAGGCAAGAGTACTGGAGTGGGATGCCATTACCTTCTCCGAGACTAGATCCCATATGGCACTCCTAAGTTACAATAATTTGAGGTGGGTTTATTTACAAAGGACTGACTACAGAATGGGGAGCAAAGTGCAAGGAAAGTAGAAGGAGAGTGGAGAAACTCAAGGCTAGTACCAGCAGAGCTCTACTAGCTTGAAGGGAAAAAGAGGAGTTACTAAAAACCTGAGAGAGCAAAAGCCATGCAACCAATATTACCCAGAAAAGAGTTATGACCTTCTGTCCCAGGCAGCTCTAGGTGGCTTCACAAGAACAAATACTCTGATATCATTCTCTCGCCCTTCTATCTCCTACCAAGGTGGAGATAAACCCAGTAGACAGCAGAACCCCTTGGAGAATTCACAGAGGTTAGCCTCTTAGGTAGAAAACAGAGATATGAGAATAGACAGGGGACCTGAAGGCACAACCAGAAGATTATACAGCTCAAAATCTTCCAAATAACAGAGAACATTCTATTGCAGTAAGGTGTACAATTTTAATTGTATTAACAGACAATAAAGAGTGAGCAGAAACAATGAGTGAGCAAAACAGCCAAATTTATTACTAGTGTACAAGATACTTTATTCCCAGTGATTATGTAACATAATTATATTTTTAAACATTAGGTTCATTTATATTGTATTTCAAGTCTCTACAAGTATATCAGTTCTTCAGGTGGGAGGTAAAGGAAGGGATGGGGGACGAATCAAGACTGGCTCAAAAATATACACAGTATGATTTGACCTAGTGTGAAAAATGAGCTGAAAAATTATTCATACTAGACAACTGAGCATGGATAGTTAAGAATTAACTGTCCCATGGACTGCAACGAGATCCAACCAGTCAATACTAAAGGAAATCCTGAATAATCATTGGAAGGACTGAAGCTAAAGCTGAAGCTCCAATACTTTGGGCACCTGATGCAAAGAACTGACTTATTAGAAAAGACCCTGATGCTGGGCAAGATTGAAGGCATGAAGAGAAAGGGAGGACAGAGGATGAGATGATTAGATGGCATCATTGACTTAATGGACATGAGTTTGAGCAAGCTCTAGAAGTTGGTAATGGACAGGGAAGCCTGGTGTGCTGCAGTCCATGGGGTCACAAAGAGTGAGACATGACTGAGCAACTGAACTGAACGGAACATATTGATACTAATACTTTAATAACTGTTTGATCAAATCCATCTTTCAAGTTCATAACAGAAAAGAAAGTTCCTATAAACAGAAAATTCAGTGCTTTGTAATCAGGAACTAAGTGACTGTACTTTATTTTACATCATTTAATTAGATACTTGATTCAATTCCTGAGAAATTGATTTTGCATGTGGTTATCAATGGGTTTTCTAAAAAGAAGAGAAAAAGAAAAGAAAACCCAAAGGCAGAGGAACCAGAGATCTAATTGCCAACATCTGCTGAATCATGGAAAAAGCAAGAGAGTTCCAGAAAAACATCTATTTCTGCTTTGTTGACTATGCCAAAGCCTTTGACTGTGTGGATAACAATAAACTGTCGAAAATTCTGAAAGAGATGAGAATACCCCACCACCTGATCTGCCTCTTGAGAAATTTGTATGCAGGTCAGGAAGCAACAGTTAGAACTGGACATGGAACAACAGACTGGTTCCAAATAGGAAAAAGAGTTCGTCAAGGCTGTATATTGTCACCTGTTTATTTAACTTATATGCAGAGTACATC
>NW_011494218.1:704013-717201 GCF_000754665.1 Bison bison bison | reverse complement strand
ACAGACACCACCCTTATGGCAGAAAGTGAAGAGGAACTAAAAAGCTTCTTGATGAAAGTGAAAGAGGAGAGTGAAAAAGTTGGCTTAAAGCTCAACATTCAGAAAATGAAGATCATGGCATCCGGTCCTATCACTGCATGGGAAATAGATGGGGAAACAGTGGAAACAGTGTCAGACTTTATTTTGCTGGGCTCCAAAATCACTGCAGATGGTGACTGCAGCCATGAAATTAAAAGACCCTTACTCCTTGGAAGGAAAGTTATGACCAACCTAGATAGCATATTGAAAAGCAGAGACATTACTTTGCCAACAAAGCTTCGTATAGTCAAGGCTATGGTTTTTCCTGTGGTCATGTATGGATGTGAGAGTTGGACTGTGAAGAGGCTGAGTGCCAAAGAATTGATGCTTTTGAAGTGTGGTGTTGGAGAAGACTCTTGAGAGTCCCTTGGACTGCAAGGAGATCCAACCAGTCCATTCTGAAGGAGATCAGCCTTGGGATTTCTTTGGAAGGAATGATGCTGAAGCTGAAACTCCAGTACTTTGGCCACCTCATGCGAAGAGTTGACTCACTGGAAAAGACTCTGGTGCTGGGAGGGATTGGGGGCAAGAGGAGAAGGGGATGACAGAGGACGAGATGGATGGGTGGCATCACTGACTCGATGGACGTGAGTCTGAGTGAACTCCGGGAGTTGGTGATGGACAGGGAGGCCTGGCGTGCTGCGATTCATGGGATCGCAAAGAGTTGGACACAACTGAGCGACTGATCTGATCTGATCTGATCAATGGGTTACAGGTTTATGCCACTGGTAAGCACTCTGGCTTGTGAAAAGTATAGACCAAAGTTCTATATTCAGCTTTGCCAAGAACTGATAAGGTTAAAATACCTTTGGTATGTAGTAGGGGGGTTCTATGGTGGTTCAGTGGTAAAGAATCTGCCTACAATGCAGAAGACACAGGAGAGGTGGAATCAATCCCTGGGTTGGAAAGATCCCATGGAGAAAGAACTGGCAACCCACCCCAGTATTCTTGCCTGGAGAATCGATGGACAGATGAGCATGGCAGGCCACAGTCCATGGGGTCACAAAGAGTTGGACACGACTGAGCGACTGAACACAAGCACAACAGGAAGTAGGCCTGAGACCTAGTTCGATTTCAACTCTCTGACCTTGGGTGAGTCTTTTGACCTTTGCAAGGTCAAATAATATCTTTTATTTAAAAGATATATAATATTGTCTTTTCCCTATCCAACCTCTCATAGGAAATACATATTGAAAACTTACAACTTTCCAAGTACCATTTTTATCTTCCTTACTTATCACAATAACCTAAGAAGCTGGTACTCCTGTTGTCTCCATTTTACTGATAAGAAAACTGACTCTTGTTACCTTACGTTAAGTAACTTACCTATAATCTTGCAGCTAGTAAGAGATAAAGTCAGAATTTAAACCCCAACCCTAGTCTGACTCCAAACCATACACTACATTCAGTTCAGTTCAGTCGCTCAGTCGTGTCCGACTCTTTGCGACTCCATGAATCGCAGTACGCCAGGCCTCCCTGTCCATAACCAACTCCCGGAGTTCACTCAGACTCACGTCTATCGAGTCAGTGATGCCATCCAGCCATCTCATCCTTCTCCTCCTGCCCCCAATCCCTCCCAGCATCAGAGTCTTTTCCAATGAGTCAACTCTTCACATGAGGTGGCCAAAGTACTGGAGTTTCAGCTTTAGCATCATTCCTTCCAAAGAAATCCCAGGGCTGATCTCCTTCAGAATGGACTGGTTGGATCTCCTTGCAGTCCAAGGGACTCTCAAGAGTCTTCTCCAACACCACAGTTCAAAAGCATCAGTTCTTTGGCACTCAGCCTTCTTCACAGTCCAACTATGTCCCTAACCCATAATAATCTTTTGGGGTTCAAATGAAAGAACATATGATACATTAAAGTACTGTGTAAAGTATTTAAAAATGTACAGATTTTCATCTAATAAATGCCAACATCCATCACTATTCCCTGAGTATAACTTTTCAGAAAGTTTCCTCATCACTCTGTACATATGTAACTTTCCAGAACTTTTCTCATCATGCTGCACATATGTATCTTTACTGTATATTAATGGTTTTCAGTCTTCCCGTGATTGAGATAAAATTTTCAAACACTAGATTGCATGACAGCATACTTGAAGTCATTAAAAGGTGAACACTCTGAAAGAAAAAGGAAGTTTACAAAGCTGAAAAGTACACTTTTTACATTAATATCATTAGTTGCTCTTCAGGTGTTAGTCACTGTATCAGTATAACCGCTGACATGCATAAACTCCAAAGAAAACATGTGTCCCTACTCCAGTAAGTATGCAACACTCCAGTGGCATTATCTTGATGTTCTGCTATGTTTCTGAATTCTTACTACAAATTTGCTCTGCTCAGAACTTGCTCAGCCCACATTTCCACAGAACAGACATCATAAAACAGAATAAATCTCTCAGAGCATGCATTGATCAAATAGGGAAGCCTAAAGGAGGCATGCTATTTGAAAAGCACTGTCAAACAACATGCACATAACTAATTTACTCTGCTGACAGGAGACACGAACACACTATGGTAAAGCAACTACACTCTAAAAAAATTTTTAAATCCATGCAGAAGCCTGAAAAACAAAAACCAAAATGTCATGCACATGTGTTCTCCTCTACAGCTCAACCCTGCTCCCTTTCCAGTTCCTCTTTTGCTGGATACAGGAAATGAATTCCCTTTTGCACAGGCGATATGCCTGTGTCTCCTTTCCTCTCCTCATAATAAAGGAGGCCACAGGAAACCACACAGTTCAGCCTACATTTAGAGTCCAGCACCCTCATCCTTCCAGCAGACATCAGTAGCTTTGACAGAAAGAGCAGTAGGATGAGTCCCCGAGAGATGCCTACCTGCCAAAAGTCCCAGCCTCTATCTGGGTCAGATGTTATTGCAATATGTAGCCAGTAAGGTCAATGAACTCTTAGGAACACTGATTTAGTCAACTTCTTTATTTCAGTTGTCCAACTCAAAAAAACCTAGACAGTAAGCATTATCTAGTTTCTTGTTCACCAAACAAAATGATACATGAAGAAAAGTCTACAAGCTCGCCCATCTCCCACTAATAAACCAAAACAAATAAAGGCATATTCCTTGCTCCTGAATGGTGGGTTTGTGTAAGATGGAGAAGAAAATAGAATAAATCTATTAACCTAGTCTGATTAAACAAAATCATGTTTTATGTTTTCATAATAATCCTGCCTGCTTCATTCAATCCATTTTAATTGCCTGCCTCCTGTGTGTGTGTTCAGTTCAGGGACTGAAAAATCTAAATTACCTCCCCACCCCCTAGAATATTAAGGTGTATAATGTTTCTAAAAAGAGCAAGATGGATGAGCTAAAAAATAAAAATTATGAGTGATGAAGACTCTAAAGAGGATAGCATATACATTTAGAAAATAGCCTTGAGTATTGGGGAAGGGTTTGCAGCACAATTATGAGCCAGCCTGGGTTTAAAAGAAAGAATCTGGATTGGGAAAAGGGATAAAGATTTTCTGGGTTGTCATACAGAAAGTGAAACGATAAAAGCAGAGAGCACATCAGTACTCTGGGAACAATCAGTTGGCACAAGCAAGTAGAATTGCTGAGTATAAAGAAAAGAGATCAGAAAATCTAGTGATGATCCAACTGAAACAATTTTAGTGCTAAATGCTGATAATGAGAGAAACAGAATAGAGGAAATAAATAATAATGAGACTTTGCAAAAGAATCTCAACATTCGTCTCACCCTTGCCTGTAACATTCATTCTTTATTTGATAAAACCAGTGTCATGGGATCCTAACATTCCATTTGGTATGATCATACTGTAAATCTCAACATGAAATTCCTTCCTTCTCCAGAAACAATTAACATATTGAATGTCAGTTTGAGAGTCCACAACTGATCCTAGTAAGTCGCTCAGTGTAGAAATGACATGATATCTGTGCTCACCAATGGAAAAAAGTATATGCTGGTTAATAGAGAAGGTAGTCCTCTCTTCCAAGAGGAATCTGAGGCAAATAGGGCTTCCATGTACAGAAACAACAAAATAATAAGGTATTTTTAAAGTGATGTTGCCAATTGAGTGGAATAATTACTAAATACAGAAAGCAAACATGTCACAATGGGGAAACACTACAAGCTCTTCCAAATCTCCCTAAACAAAACCAACATAAAAAGTTTCTACCCAAAGTCCTGACACTAGCAATATGAGTGTCACAGCAAAAGTCATCTAGAGTCATGGCATATGTAATATACTTTACGTTTGTTTGCTTTTTTAAGTCATTCATTTTAAACTTAGAAGGGACTCCAAATAAGTTGCTCTTTTGATATTTGCCAACTGCTATTGATTGATCAACGTATTTTCTTCGTCTACTTGTTGAGCTAACACAGATTAATTACTTCAATATCCACTAAAAATTAAATCAAAAGAGATGGCATTCTAATTGGTCAGATCTAATCAGGGAAGCAGGGAAGAACAGCACTGTTTAAGGCTCTGTATGCTTAATTTATTTTTCTAAAACAACATGCTGAATTTAACCTCCCCGCCAAAATGAAATAACTATAATGCTGACAGATGAAATTCTTCATTCACTGCCTGTCTTATTCAGAATATCATATATAAAAGAAATTTCACTTCAAAGGCCTCTAGGGTTTGCTGAGTAATGACTTCATCAGCAGTCTCCAAAACAAATTTCATATAAAGGTACGTTGACCTGAGTTTAAAAAACAAAAACAAAACAAAAAAAAAAACCTCTTTAAGAAAAAAGCATAAATGGCTTCGATGGCTTACAAAATATCTTTTATCCTGATGTGTAGTAGACACTCGTTTTTCCTTTCAGTATTAACTGGACAGCAAAAATTTTGTTTTGACAGGATTTACCATTATCCCCCAGCTTAGGGATAAATCCTAATAATCTGTATCAGCCAAGGTAATCCTACCCATTTAAGTTTGTTTAAGATAAACTAAGTCTATAGCAATTAATGAATAACAATTCTCCAGTCACAGAGATTTTTTAAAATTTTTGTTCTGTTATACACAAACTGTCCCACTGGATAAAGTTCTAATTTGCTTCAGGCAGCATCCTATCTACACCCCATCTACAACCACAGGTGGGACCAGACTAAAAATGAAGACTGCAGATGTCTTGCCCATCTGAGCAAGAAATGAGAAGTCAAGCTCCTGATGAAAGAGTTATATATCACTAGGCCAATCAACACTGAAATCTAGTCTATTTCTGGATTTTTCAGTAAAACAAGCCAGATAACCTTCTTGGTACTTAAGCTACACTGAGTCATATTTTCTGTAAATTCTAGTCAAAAGCACATCTACCACTTCATTTTGTGTGATGCTCAATTGTTCTCAGAGTCTATACTCATCAGAGACCAAGAAAATAAACCTTAGAGTCTGTTAAGCATATTTTTACTTGTTTAATTAATCTGAAGATGGTAGGATGATTTAAGAAGCTACAACTAATGGGGTCTCTTGGGTCCAAGAGTTGAATGCCATATCATTATCACATACTAACCTCACCACTGCTGAGAATGGTAAGAACACTGTGCCTCATTATAGGGGATCATTATGGATTTCCAAATTTGGGTCTTGAACTTCAGTCACAGAAGATAATGCATCCTTAGTGTTTTACGAACCAGAACTAAGCAAAATGCATGTGAGAAAAAATAACATAAATATATTTATATACTACATAATTTTTGAGGATCTATGGATCCTCATTTAATGGAAGATGAAAAACTACACAGAGAAGAGGACAGGTACCACTGCAAAGAAGCAAAGTGTGGCATATGAATCTTAAGATATGGTTAAATTCCTGACTCTGTGACTATGTGCAGATTACTACAACTTTCTGAGGCTCTTCCCCTCAGCAGTAAAAGAAAAGGATAATTTCCCAAAGTTATTAACAGTTGATAAAGAAGATGTACACACACACACAAAGAAACACTACTCAGCCATAAAAAAGAATGAAAATAATGTCATTTGCAGCAACATGGCTAGGCCTAGAGATTATCATAGCAAGTGAGGTAAGTCAGAGAAGACAAATGTCACAGGCTATCACTTGCGTGTAGAATTTAAAATATGATACAAATGAATTTCTTAACAAAACAGAAACAGACTCACAAAGAAAATAAACTTGGTTACCAAAAGGGAAAGTGAGTGGGGGAGGGATAAATTACGATTTGGGGATTAGCAGATATAAATTACTATATATAAAGTAAACAAGGTCCTACTGAATTGTACACGGAACTATATTCAATATCTTGTAATAAACAGGATGGAAAGGAAAATGAAGAAGAATATATACATATGGTGCCAGTGGTAAAGAACCCACCTACCAATGCAGGAGACATAAGAGACACAGGTTCAATCCCTGAGTCAGGAAAATCCCCTGGAAGAGGACATGGCAACTCACTCCAGTATTCTTCCTGGAGAATCCATGGATAGAGGAGCCTGGCAGCTTACAGTCCATAGTGTCACAAAGAGCTGGACACAAGTGAAGTGACTCAGCACGCAGAGATATATAACTGAGTCACTGTGCCATATACCAGAAACTAACACAGCAATATAAATCAACTATACTTCAATAATAAAAAAATAATCTATCAATAGAATGACATGAGATAATGTGAAAGAGCTTCATAAATTCTTCATTATTTACAAAATATGATTTCCTCAAAATGAATAGCATCTAACCTGGTTGGAAAGAGAAAATGTGCATGGTAAAGCACTGATTGACTCATTTCCATGTTCAAAGTTTTCAACTTTCCATTGTCTAAAGAATAAAGACTTTAGGATTTATTGTCTTGTACAGCCTGGCTGCAATTTATGCTTCCTGTCTCATCTACTACTCATTTTTATAAGCTCTAATAGCCAAGGAACCTGCAGTCCTTCATTTTTAAGCAGCCCATTACTCTCTGCTTTCCTCGCATGTAGCCTCTTAGATCTTTTTGTTCTTGTTATTCTTCCTCCAAGCATTCTCCATTTTTGCCTGCAAAAATCTGCCCATGTCTCAAAGCCTAGTTCAAATGCTACCTCCTTCATCAGACCCCTATGTGCTCAGTCACGTTCGACTCTTGGCGACCCCATGGACTGTAGCCCACCAGGCTCTTCTGTCCATAGAATTTTCCAGGCAAGAATACTGGAGTGGGTTGCCATTTCCTCCTCCAGGGGATCTTCCCAACTCACGGATCGAGCCTGTGTCTCCTGCAGCTCCTGCCTTGGCAGGCAGATTCTTTACCACCTGTGCCACTTGGGAAACCCTAACCTTCACCGGGATTCACATACCATCACTAATTGTAATCCCTCATTCTTTAAATTCCTATTGCCCTTTATAGGTAACTTACTTGTTCTTAAAGCAAACAAAGTCAAATAAACAAACAAAAATTTACATAATGGTTACATGTGAAAATATCTTATTTCTCTTAGTAGACTATGAACCCCTTATGGGCAGAATATATTTCATGTGGTTATATTTCCTTGAGATGCTAAAATGAAACCATTCACAAATAGATATTTAGTAAACATCAATTCAATTGACATACACATAATAGGAGGAGAAATGACTCCTAAAATACAGGGGTGAATTAATGTTATAAGCTGCATATGTAAACAATGAAAATAATTCACACCACGGAGTGATCATTGCAGTGTCAATTGCCAACAAGTAGAAGTGCAGTTAAGGTAGAGCTTGACAGAAATATAGTATCTGGGTTAATTGAAAGGAAGCTGAAAGACATTCCAGATAGAAAAAAATACACACACACACACACAGGCTACTCTATGAGTTTCTTTGGTGGCAAAGGCAAGAAAGTACTCATGCAACCATCACATGGGCTATGATAAATAGCAATAGGAAGTAAGAATTGTTGTAAAGCCAAACTATGAATAAATCCAAAGCTTAAGGCTTTGGCTTTTTCACTTTGGATATAAGGAAGCCATTATTTTCTTAATTACATGTAGCGTACGTGACTATGGTGCAAAGGTTCTCATTTCCATGCAAAAGAACACCCAACTATCAGATACAAGAGGATCATTCCATTCCCCTAAAAAAAGACACGTCTGTTTTTGATTTAGAACTTGCTCTAGAACCTGCTATAAATATAGAATCTGCAACACCACACAGACCCTTCAATCCAGGTTAGCATACGACAGAAGTACAAGAGATGCTGACCACCCATCACATCTCTCCACAGAAAGCAAACTACAGCCTGCTGTTCACCTTCACTACTCTCTGAGGTAAAATATTCATTATACACAAAACTAATTTTTAGAACGTGAATATCTCTTTTAAACTAATACCAAAGCAAATGGTTGGCTGTGAGAGCTAGAATGGGAAAAGTACATTTCTTTCTTTGGACGTAGTCCCACAGAGGTGAATAAAGGGTTGAGCACTTTCTCACGGCTGAATGAACCAGGCCCTCCTTAAACAGCTCTAGGGGGTGCTACTCATATTGTATTGATATTTATGCAAATGGAATCTCCTGAAGCACAATTCCAGAAAATCCCATGAACGTTGCTCCCAGAACTATTGGCCCGTCCCCAGGCCAAAGGTCAGTTCAAAGACAACGTATTTACTAGAGAGAGTTTCTTCTTTGTATTTCTATTTTAAGCCTTTGTGTTTCAAGACTGGTCTAGAATGTCATCTACCATAGTCAGTGCCCAGGATTCTGAGAGTTGAAACATAGTTGAATCTTCTAGTATATTCTTTCTTAAATTAAGTAAGAGGTAGAGTAATGGGTGCCCATGAGAATTTAAATTTTAAATGTTTTATTCATACACACAGATATATATATCCATTTATGAGTGCTCACGCAGTCTGATCCTTTGTGACCCCATGGACTGTAGCTCACCAGACTCCTCTGTCCATGGGATTTTTCAGGCAATACTGGAGTGGGTTGCTGTTTTCTCCTCCAGCGGATCTGCTCAACCCAGGGATCACACCCATGTCTCTGGCATCTCCTGCATTGGCAGGTGAATTCTTTACCACTGAGCCACCTGGGAAGCCCATATCCATATATATATATTATACATAAAAATATATGGTTTGCATATATATGTATATGTGTCTATATATTTGAAGGTAGACAAATTCTAGGGCAACTGGCTGATGACTTTATAACTGATTTATTGACACAAAATTTTGGACCAAATATTTCTGGCTTTGATTATGATCTGCTTTACTCAAAGTAAAGGTCAAATGAAATCACCAAGCAGCAAATAAAAATTGTTTGTGCTAGTTCAAACAGAGAAAAATGGAGTAATCATCTGACTTTTGAAAACTCAGAAGTAGTCGTGTCTCAGCAGTAAGAAGACATTTTATTTTGCTGGCAGATGTATTACAGAAATCCCAGCTCTGAGCATACCATTATTGCAACAACTCATTCACAGCAAGAATAAATAGCAAATGTGCAATGAGAAATTTCTCTCTTCCCAATTCCAACTAGTTCACATAAAATAAAGTAGTTTTCAGTAACACTGCCTTTATTTTCAAGTGAAAAAATTTTGGAATGATACATAATTAAATTTAACATTTTAGAGTTTCTAGCAGGCAGATATTTGGTTAAGTATAAGGTCAAATACTTCTATTAACAAACAAAACCAAGAAATTATTAATTCTATTTAATATACTTATGTGAACAGGTATTATCTGCATATGTATTATAAAAAAAAGCACAGAAACATTTCATATTTCATCTGAGGCAATTTTAGGTCACAAAATATTACCTATAATATTAAATAAATATTATTCATTTGAACTGAACTGCTTTTATATAGGTTTATTGAAAAAGCAAGAGAGTTCCAGAAAAAGATCTATTTCTGATTCATTGACTATGCCAAAGCCTTTGACTGTGTGGATCACAATAAACTGTGGAAAATTCTGAAAGAGATGGGAATACCAGAGCACCTGACCTGCCTCTTGAGAAACCTGTACGCAGGTCAGGAAGCAACAGTTAGAACTGGACATGGAACAACAGACTGGTTCCAAATAGGAAAAGGAGTATGTCAAGGCTGTATACTGTCACCCTGTTTATTTAACTTCTATGCAGAGTACATCATGAGAAATGCTGGGCTGGAAGAAGCACAGGCTGGAATCAAGATTGCCAGGAGAAATATCAATAACCTCAGATATGCAGATGACACCACCCTTATGGCAGAAAGTCAAGAGGAACTACAGAGCCTCTTGATGAAAGTGAAAGAGGAGAGTGAAAAAGTTGGCTTAAAGCTCAACATTCAGAAAATGAAGATCATGGCATCTGGTCCCATCACTTCATGGCAAATAGATGGGGAAACAGTGGAAACAGTGTCAGACTTTATTTTTCTGGGCTCCAAAATCACTTCAGATGGTAATTGCAGCCATGAAATTAAAAGACGCTTACTCCTTGGAAGGAAAGTTATGACCAACCTAGATAGCATATTCAAAAGCAGAGACATTACTTTGCCAACAAAGGTCCGTCTAGTCAAGGCTATGGTTTTTCCAGTGGTCATGTATGGATGTGAGAGTTGGACTGTGAAGAAAGCTGAGCGCCAAAGAATTGATGCTTTTGAAGTGTGGTGTTGGAGAAGACTCTTGATAGTCGGTTGGACTGCAAGGAGATCCAACCAGTCCATTCTGAAGGAGATCAGTCCTGGGATTTCTTTGGAAGGAATGATGCTAAAGCTGAAACTCCAGTACTTTGGCCACCTCATGCGAAGAGTTGACTCATCGGAAAAGACTCTGATGCTGGGAGGGATTGGGGGCAAGAGGAGAAGGGGATGACAGAGGATGAGATGGCTGGATGGCATCACTGACTCGATGGACATGAGTCTGAGTGAACTCCAGGAGATGGTGATGGACAGGGAGGCCTGGCATGCTGCGATTCATGGGGTCGCAAAGAGTCGGACACGACTGAGTGACTGAACTGATAACTGATAACTTAATTTTTAAGCAAATTGTATAATTTTATAAAAGCTATAAACAAGAGACATTTATACCAATATATATTTTATTATATATTTTTCTATATTATATATATATATATATTTAATGTAATAAAAATAACTTAAATTGCACTGAATGGCCATCAATAGAATTTTTCATTAATGAGGCAAACACCTCACTTAAATTTGAGAAACACTGCTCTAGATGATATAGGCCCAAAGAATTCAGCGCCATATCAACATATGAAAGACACAAATCTTTCAAGTTCTCTTATGCAATGATCTATTCATTCATATTTATTAATGCCTACTGTGTACTAGACATCTAAGTCTTATCAGTGATCAAGATAGACCTGTTTCCTATCCTCACGCTGGCTTAAAATCAAATGAGTTCAGACAGATAATTAACATGGGAACAAGTAATTTTTAAAAGCTCAAATTACATTCAGCTTATGGTATGAATAAAGAGGAGCCTATGATAGAGTAACCTGGAGGACCACTTGAGATTAGATGATCAGTGAGAGCCTCTTAGAGAACATAATGTTTAAGATGATTACTGAATGAAAGAACAAGCCAGTTAGCGGACACAGGAAGAAAGGGGAATTATATAAGAGGAGGAAATTAAAATGTGTAAAACTCTACTATAGGAAAAATTTGGCACGTCCAAGGAAGTAAAAGAAGAAGACTATATCTGAGAAATGGTGAGCTGCTGAAGAAAGGGATAAGACGAGGTTGCAGAGGCAGGCAAAGAGCATCATTCAGAGTCTTGAAAACCATATTAGGAGCTCTTACTTTATTATGAATGTAATTGGAAGCCACTGAGGAGTACAAGTAGTGGAAAACATGATCCAATTTTTAAAATATCAGGCTGAAGTGGGTAAAATAACTAGATATGCCATTGACAAAACACCAAAGACTCATTGGTTGACAAGGATTGAAGCCTTTTTCAGTTGAAACCAAAACTGCCTTAAAAGAAATGAGAGTCAAAGACGTGTTTAGAGGTGTTTTTTGTTTTAATTTTGAGTTGCCAAAATCATTAAAATTATAAGATGTCATCTTAAATATCTGAAATTTCTGCAACTCTGGAGTTGATTTTTAATTTCTGGAAACTCCAGTAACATGAAGCCTGCATTCCTGCAGAACCAATTGGCTGGAGTTGATTAGGAGCTGCTCCATTTCTTCATTTGAAAAGTTCTGTAATTTCCTATTGGTCACAGTTCTCCCTCACTGCCTAAATACTAGCTTATTCATTCACTTTTCCCACCTGTTAGATGTATCTAGATGCATTTTATTTTGTCACCTCCTCTTAGATACAATGGCAACAGGCATCATTCTTGGGAGCTGTCCCTAGTGCTGACTCAAACTTTGGTATAGTTCAATATCCACGTGCATGCGTGCTAAGTCGCTTCAGTCATGTCCAACTCTGCAACCCATACAGTCCATAGACTGTAGCCCGCCAGGCTCCTCTGTCCATGGGATTCTCCAGGCAAGAATACTGGAGTGGGTTGCCATGCTGTTCTCGAGTCTATTCCCAACCCAGGGACGGAACCCACCTCACTTATGTGTTCTGCATTGGCAGGTGGTTTCTTTACCACTAGCGCGACCTGGGAAACCCTCAGTTCAGTTCAGTCACTCAGTTGTGTCCGACTCTTTGCGACCCCATGAATCGCAGCACGCCAGGCCTCCCTGTCCATCACCAACTCCCAGAGTTCACCCAGACTCACGTCCATCGAGTCAGTGATGCCATCCAGCCATCTCATCCTCTGTCGTCCCCTTCTCCTCCTGCACTCAATCCCTCCCAGCATCAGAGTCTTTTCCAATGAGTCAACTCTTCACATGAGGTGGCCAAAGTACTGGAGTTTCAGCTTTAGCATCATTCCTTCCAAAGAAATCCCAGGACTGATCTCCTTCAGAATGGACTGGTTGGATCTCCTTGCAGTCCAACCGACTATCAAGAGTCTTCTCCAACACCACACTTCAAAAGCATCAATTCTTCAGCACTCAGCCATCTTCACAGTCCAACTCTCACATCCATACATGACCACTGGAAAAACCATAGCCTTGACTAGACGGACCTTTGTTGGCAAAGTAATGTCTCTGCTTTTGAATATGCTATCTAGGTTGGTCATAACTTTCCTTCCAAGGAGTAAGCGTCTTTTAATTTCATGGCTGCAATCACCATCTGTAGTGATTTTGGAGCCCAGAAAAATAA
>NW_011494218.1:690228-703629 GCF_000754665.1 Bison bison bison | reverse complement strand
CTTGAACATCAGGAAGTTCACGGTTCACGTATTGCTGAAGCCTGGCTTGGAGAATTTTGAGCATTACTTTACTAGCGTGTGAGATGAGTGCAATTGTGTGGTAGTTTGAGCATTCTTTGGCATTGCCTTTCTTTGGGATTGGAATGAAAACTGACCTTTTCCAGTCCTGTGGCCACTGCTGAGTTTTCCAAATTTGCTGGTATATTGAGTGCAACACTTTCACAGCATCATCTTTCAGGATTTGGAATAGCTCAACTGGAATTCCATCACCTCCACTAGCTTTGTTTGTAGTGATGCTTTCTAAGGCCCACTTGACTTCACATTCCAGGAAGTCTGGCTCTAGGTCAGTGATCACACCATCATGATTATCTGAGTAGCGAAGATCTTTTTTGTTCATATCTAACCTAATATTCTAAGACCTGAGTTTTGTTCATTTACCAACCCCTGATTCTTTGTTCATTTGTGTTTTCAAGATCACACCTAAACATGAAAAACTAATTTATCCTGTCTTTGTGCTCATTCACAGCCTAGTCCTTAGTTTCAGCTCTGCAAGCCATTATCCTAAGACTCAAGCTCAACGGTTTGACCGTGGTTCTCTCTTAAAACACTCACACATGTACTCTGCACTGTTTTTACATCTACTGTTCAAGTCATTGCTGGGCTCTTGGAAGGGTGTTGTACTGCATGTACAATCAAGTGTTTGCACTTGCAGTAGGAGTGCTTTATTTAGAATTTAACTGTAAATTTAAAAGTAAAGTACAATTTTTAATGTATTATATATCATGTGCAATCTCTTAGTTTGAGATTAATTGAAGCCTGTTTCTAGTTCATTCTCCTTTTATATCAACTGCTTAGAAAGCACAGGCATTCAGTTGTCATGAAAAAACTCCATGAATAAAACATGCTTCTATAAAAATGTGGTCAGATATTTTAATTTGTTCATTGCTCTACCTCCAGTACCCATAACAGTGGCATATGGTAAGCTTCTCAGCAAATATTCTGTTAATTTAGTGAAGGAATGTTAGCTATTGGACACTAAGCCTACTATTGTTCTTTGGACATAAGAAGCTACAAAATGGAAAAATATGGTTGTACTCTCTGATAAAAATCTCCAAATTAATAGGAGTATCGTCTATAACACATCTCCAAATATTCCCATTACCTTACTGTGAGCTATAGCTTTTAGTTCACATGCTGTTTTCCTAAGCCTATTTATATTCTGGATCTGTTTAATGAAATTTGTCCATTGATATCTATTGATAAAAGTAAGCCTTGAGTTGGTTCTACACATAATCTTGAAACAAACAGATGGATAGCGTAATTATAAAACATCCTGGGGAACATTTCCTAATATGGAAACATTTAACTCATCGCTAATAATTACATATGAAATAATAATTACATATGAAAATAGAGTTGCTCAGGAAACTGTACTCAATGCTCTGTGGTGACCTAAATGGGAAGGAAATCAAAAAAAACAGGGAATACATGTACACGTATGGGCTTCCCTGTTGGCTCAGTGGTGAAGAATCTGCCTGCCAATGCAGGAGATGGAGGTTAGATCCCTGGTTTAGAAAGATCCCCTGGAGAAGGAAATGGCAACTCGGCCCAGTATTCCTGCCTGGGAAATCCCATGGACAGAGGAGCCTGGCGGGCTACAAATCATGGGGTTGCAAACAGTGGGACACGATTTACTGACTAAACAACAATAACAATAACTGATTCACTTTTGAGCAGCAAAAAATAACACAACATTTTAAAGCTATTCCAATGAAAAATTTTAAAAAGAAAATAGAATTACCCAAATATTGCTCAACTCAGATCTGAATCGTGCCTTCCAACCAGACTCATAATCTCTCTTCTTCTTCTCCCTGAGCAAAACTGCTTGGACAAAGTAGATTTTCATCACACTCAATGTGAAATTAAATTCTCTCAGTCCGACAGCTCTAGTTGCATCAGTCTCACACTGGAGATGACATAGTCATATTCTGTCCTTTCTCTTCGGTTGTACCCCAGTACAGAAAACTTCAGCCCTCAGTAAGTTAATAATGCTGCCATATCACCAAATACAATGATGAACAACCAACCACTAAAGACAGAAGTATGTTTTGTGAATTTTAACCAAATAAGTCCTTTATTTTGTTATCATAAATTGTCAGGAAACATCTTATAGACTGGCCTGATTTCTAAGACTTGCTTAAAACAAAAAGAACCTCATACAAATATTTTTTTCTCTTTTTAGGGCACTACATACAAGTTTTCAAAACAACATCTGAACCAGTGTTCTGTCCTTTTATGAATTAACTCAACTGATTTCATGACAAATTAATTTGTCAGAAATCAACAACTGCAGGTTAGAGATAGAAATAAAGTCACATGAAAGACCAAATTGTGGCTATTTTGGACCTGTTAGCCTTATGATGGGATGTTTTAATTTATGCATCATAGAAATCTCTTTACACCACTCTGCCTGTAATTGCAGCAGCTCACAATGCTTGCTTGCTCTTTAGTTTCACTTTATTCTAGAAAAGCTGGTAAAAATTCATGGTTTTGTAACTGAAAAGTTACAAAGGCAAGATCACTTTAAGAGATATTATTGATATTACAACAGTAAAAAATAAAAAGCCTTAGTGAATTTCAAATCATCAATGGAAAGATATACTAATTTTCTCTATAAAATGTCTGATTTTCCTACGGAATACAAAAATTGCTCTTACATAAAACCTTATCCCCTATCCCTTTCTTCCCTCTGGGGCCAATATTATTATGGAAGACTCATTTAATGGCCTATTTAATATCCATTTCATCTTTGCTAAGAGAGTTCCAGTGTTCTCAAGGCAACAATATAGTCTCCAGCAATGGATGGTAATCAATATAAAATAATCTTAATACTATACCCCAATTTCCCAGCCTCACTTTCAGCTAGGGGTAATCCACCTATATTAATACCAATGGGTAGAAGTCTTTGTTGGGATGTTTAGGAAACTTTTCCTCTCTTGATGAAAGAGAACTGATGTGGCTCTGTCATCCTTGCTTTGAATTTAGACTTGATATCTGGAGCTACAGGAACTATCTTAAGTTTATAAACAGCACATATGAATATAAATGGCAACATGCTAAGGATGCCACAATGCAAAGACAGCTCCTAGATCCTAAGAGGCTTTGTTGAGTTTTGAGTGAAAGCCAGCAATATGCCTACTTCCAGACTTCTCAGTATTTAAGAAAAACCAATCCATCTGATTAAGATACTTTCTGAAGTATCAGTGACTTGCTTTTCTAACTGACACAATTATCTCTCTGGAAAATAGCTCAGGGATTCTCAACAATAGCCTCTTTCTCCTTGTCTCTCTCTCTTTCCAAATATACATTCCACTATAGCTCTCAAACACAGTATATTCCTGCCATCTAAATTGCTCATCAGTTTCTGAATTCTCTCTGCAGCCCAGCAGGCATGGGTCCTGTAAATGTAAATGGTTCCTCTTCTATCAATGAAGACATTAGTCATCCTTATTTTTCCTCTTCAAAAGCTATATTAGTATAGGCGTATTCCATGACTCAGAAAATCCACTCCTGGGACTATTCCCAACAGAAATGCATATATATGTTCACAAAAAGAGATACAAGATTGTTGATAGCAGCAATGCTCACAAAGACTACAAGCCGTAAACAACCCAATGATCACCAACAGCAGAATGGATAATAAATGTGTGGTATATTTACAGAAAAGAAAGAAAGAAAGAACAAACTAGAACTGAAGCTACAAGCAACAATTTATGTCTCTGGGAATTCCCTGTTGGTCTAGTGGTTGGGACTGCAAGGAGGTCCAGCCAATCCATCCTAAAGGAGATCAGTCCTGGGTGTTCATTGGAAGGACTGATGCTAAAGCTGAAACTCCAATACTTTGGCCACCTAATGGGAAGAGTTGACTCAGTGGAAAAGACCCTGATGCTGGGAGGGATTGGTGGCAGGAGGAGAAGGGGACAACAGAGGATGAGATGGCTGGATGGCATCACCAACTCGATGGACATGAGTTTGAGTGAACTCCGGGAGTTGGTGATGGACAGGGAAGCCCGGCGTGCTGCAGTTCATGGGGTCACAAAGAGTCAGACACGACTGAGCGACTGAACTGAACTAGTGGTTAAGACTGCGTGAGTTCAATGCCAAGGGCCCAGGTTTGATCCCTGGTCCAGGAACTAAGATCCCATAAGCTGCACATTCAAGAAAAAAAATTTGTCTCACAAACATAACAGTAAACAAAGTATAATGTATTACTTTATTTAATGTTTTAAAACAAGCAGACTAATCTATAGTGTTAGAACAAGATAATTGCTGCCCTTGGGGAAGGTAGTGACTGGAGAGAGGCACAGGACAAAGTTACAGGGATGCTGATAATGTTTGGGTTCTAGTCTCCATGATGGTTACATGGATGTGTTCACTTTGTGAAATTATACCAAGCTACACATTTGCCTTTCTCTCTATGTAATACTTAAATAAGAAGTTTTCACAAACAAACAAAAAGGTTTACCCATGGCAAAAGTAATCATTAACATAGCTGCATTTCTCCCACTGGACAACAAAGAGATCCAACCAGTCAATCCTAAAGGAAATCAACCCTGAATATTCATTAGCAGGACTGATGCTGGTGCTGAAGCTCCAATACTTTGGCCATCTGATGCAAAGAGCCGACTCACTGGAAAAGACCCTAATGCCAGGAAAAATTGAGGGCAGGAGAAGAAGGAGTAGACAGAGTATGAAATGGTTGGATGGTATCACGGACTCAATGGACATGAGTTTGAGCAATGGTGAAGATAGTGAAGGACAGGGAAGCCTGGCATGCTGCAGTCCATGGGGTTGCAAAGAGTTGGACATAACTGAGTGAATGAACAACAACAACAATTTCTCACATAATCCTTTCTCTGGTTTCCTCTTTGTTTCAATTCAACTTTTTTCTCTCTTATTCCTCCATAGAATTTTGTCTCTACCTACTTTTTTATAGCAGCTTTATTTTTTCCTGATTTTTAAATTTATTAATTGGAATGTAATTGCTTTACACTGTTGTGTTAGTTTCTGATGTTCAACAATATGAATCAGCTATATGTATACAGCTATACGTATACATATATCCCCCCCACTTAAGCCTCCCTCCCACCTACCCTTCATCCCACCTCTCTAGGTCATTAGACAGCACTGAACGGAACTCCCTGTGCTACTGAGTAGCCTGCCACTAGCTCTCTATTTCACATGTGACAGTGCATATATGTCAATGCTCATTTCCCAATTCGTCCCACCCTCTCTTCCCCCAGCTCCCCATGTCCAAGGGTCTGTTCTCTGTATCAGCATCTTTATTCCTGTCCTTGTCTCTACCTACTTTATAAAACATAACCTGGCTACTTTATATTAAAGTGTTTGTATATGTAACTCCCTTCAGCCCCAGAAGACTGTGATCTCCCTAAAGGCAAGGATCACATCTGTGTCGTCTCATCCTGCACCGCACAAATTAGGTCAGCAAACATCTTTGAATGGTATTTTAATTCAAAACAGCTTCTGAGGAAATATATGCAGCAAAGATCATTTGTGTTTTTGAGTTTACACAATCTAATAATATGAAAATGTGAAACTCTGAAGGCAGCTGCAGTATAATGGAAGATTCATTGCATTAAAAATGAGTCACTTCATTTGTAAATCTTCACCTGCCACTCATTTAAGATGTGGAGATTTACATAAGTAACTTCACCTTTCAAATCTGCAGTTTTCTCACCTGAAATATGAGGAAAATAACGTTTGCCTCACAGAAACGCTGTCTCAAGAGAGTTGATGCATATGAGTGTTTTCTAAACTATGCAAACCAGAGGCATTGGTCTTCATTGTCTAGTACTTCCTAGCCTTATTCATGGCATGAGTACAACACACCTACGCTGGCGTAAAATGACAAAGCTTCTTAGGGGTGGAGGACAGAAACTATGGACGCTGGCTGTAAAGCTGTATTCCAGAAAACCATTAATTCCTTAGCATTAATTTATTTGAATTAAAAATTATGGCTCAAATGGGATCAAGATTTTTAGTCTCTCATGTAATAAGGGTGTCTCTACTGGTAAACTGAGCTCAATCACAAAAAGTAGGTCTGTGAGACAGTTTAACCCAAGCACCATCTAAAGCCAAACAGGAGTATGATCCATCCTATTAAAGTAACCACACCACAAACTCAAATTCCCAAAAGTGAATTTATAATACTGTGTTTATTTATGTTTATGTGGGCCTTTGGGTGGCACTACAGGAAGAAAAACTCTAAGCAGCTTTTATTTACATCTCACATCTCTAATGAGACTTTGTAAACAACTGATCAATAGCTCAGCAGGAAAGAAACACTTTTTCACACACTTTCCTAATCACCTCTTCTAGTCTGGAGATCCTTAAAACCATTAATGTATGAACATAACACGATTCATTTATTTTCTAACAAATTATTTAATTCTTTCCTCCCTACTTCTCCACAAGAGAAAATTTTTTTAATAAATATATATGTGTGTGTGTGTATGTCTCTGTGTGTATGTGTGTGTGTGTGTATATGAGCAAGGGTATGATCTGGTGTTCTCTCTCTTAAATTACTGAGACATCAGTAGTGGGATGGGGAGGGTGGAGAGGAAAAATAACTATCATCCATCATTACATTAGCAGAGAGTCTGTTGAAAGAGTCTCACTTTTTCAATATTTCCCAAAGCTTGGGGAATACATTATACAAATCACATATAATATTAAAATAACTAATTTTATGTTAGAAAAAAAAGCATATTAAACCTCTGGTTTTACAGATATAGTTGACTGAGATGAGGCTAAATTGATGTTTTAAGTGTGTTGATTTAAAATAATGACACAGATACAGCGAAATTACACAGGAGATGTATGGATATAGAGAGTTGTGGCTACTGGGGTAGCTGACATTTGCTCCTGACATTTCACTCATGCTCAGTCGCTCAGTCATGTCTGATTCTTTGCAACCCCATGGACTATAGCCCACCAGGCTCCTCTGTCCATGATTTCCCAGGCAAGAATAGTGGAGTGGGTTGCCATTCCCTTTTCCAGGGGATCTTCCTGACCCAGTGATGGAACCTGTATCTTCTGTGTCTTCTGCATTGGCAGGAAGACTCTTTACCACTGAGCCACCAGTATCACTAGATGTGGGCAAAGTCACTTTCAGGATGCTGTCTTCTGGGTCAATTCTAAAAGACTACTGTAATTCATATCTAGGATGGTAGAGATACAAAGTTATGCTGTAAGGTAAAATTACTTCCAGTATAATTGAAAACTAATGATCTCAACATGTGATGTTGGGAACTACAAATCTGGAAGACAAATGGAAGTGTGGAGAGTTAGAGGCTGCCCCAGACAATGGGTGGCAGGAATCCAAGGCCCCCGTCTCGGTTATGAGACTGGGTACCTTTTAGCACACTCCCTCCGAGAACCTCAGCTTGCTCATCTATATATGAATTAAACTGTCTCCTTCCAACATCAATCTAGGAGTCACAGTTTAAAACATTAACTCTGCATTAGGAGCACAGTTAGCTGTTAAGTATGACAAATGGACTTATGGTTAACTAAGCGGCCCATAAATTAAATTATGGCTTCTTCCACTCAATTTATGCACTTATTCAGAGCTCTATGTTAAAGAGCTTTGTTCTTTTACAGTAAATTTTACCCCATCAAAGGAAGATAGGAAGAGTCCTTAGACGGCAACATTTTTTTCCTGTCATTTAGTAGAGACCAAGCTACACACCAGTGACACGGATCCGACCTCCTGGATCAGAACAGAAGGACAGAACAACATGCACTCAGGGATCTACCTAAAGGTTTGGGAATCAAAGGAGCACGTTTTGTGTTCCCAGTCACCTCTGGAACTAAATTCAAAACGTTTTCTACTGCTTAGCATAACCAACAACTATCCACATCTCTGTAACCTTCCCTCAACCTCCATTAGAGCTCTGAAAACACACTAACTCTTCCTCACATAAAGTGTGCGACTGGACACAGAGCACTAGAGCTGGAAAAGACTTGCTAGGTCATCTATTTCTGCTTCACATTTGATGTTCAAATCCCTCTGCAATATCTCAATAGTCATACAGCATCTGCTAATACTGTAGGAGTGATTAGAAAGTCATAAGCAGCCAAAGCTTTCATTGTGCATTCTCTACACCTGCATTCATTGTTCTTCCTTTCAAATTCAATCCTCTTCTTCCTTGAAATCACCAAAATATCAGATCTGCTATGTGGAATATCAGAATATCAAATGATTCTACTTTGGTCTCCTCTTCTCTAAACTAAATATCATTATGGCATTTCAGTTGAGTTCAGTTCAGTCACTCAGTCATGTCTGACTCTTTGTGACCCCATGGACTGTAGCACACCAGGCCTCCCTGTCCATTATGGCCTTTGGACTGCAGCATGCCAGGCCTCTCTGTCCATTACGGCCTTTACCTGCTCCTTTTAAGTCACTATTTCAAACCTTTTTAATACCCTGGTCATTATCTCCTAGATGTACTCTAGTGCAGCAATCCCCAACCTTTTTGACACAAGGGACTGGGTTCATGGAAGACAATTTTTCCCTGGATGAGGGGCTGGGGGATGGTTCTGGGATGATTCAAGTACACTGAATTTATTATGCACTTTATTTCTATTATTATCACATCAGTTCCACCTCACACCATCAGGCATTAGATCCTGGAGGCTAGGGACCCCTGCTCTTGTGTCATAATTTCTCCTGGGAAACTTGCTATCCAAAACCAATTATAATCTCCTCCTTCCCACCTGCAAGTGCCTTGTAACCAGCATGGTGTATCAAGGTACAACCTGCTGTATCATTTTATTCCATCTCTCATTTGTGATTTCTTTCCCAAATTTATGGGACACAGATTGAAACACAGTTGTAGTGCAAAGAGAAGCACCAGTGAAGCTCTAGGATTTATCTCCATATTTAAAACTGCTGTAGGAAAAATTCAGGCTAACATATAATATCTAATTATAATTTGAATGTAATACAAAAGTATAATTCAGTTCAATAAATATATTTCAAAATTCATTCTAATCTCTGAGGAAAATTAACAAAGTAATACTGAACAAAGCTAGATACCTATATATGTATTTATATATGTGTATATATATGTAAACAAATATATTTTAATAAGCCTTATATTTTAATCATCAGTTGCATCACAAATGACAGGGAGCGTGAATGATCACTTTTCCTAGATATTTGCATCATACAGTATAAGACTGTTTAAAAAAGCTGTTTTTCAGAATTCACATCAACAACTATATATTAGTTAGTTCAGTCACTCAGTCATGTCTGATAATTTGTGAACCCATGGACTGCAGCACACGAGGCTTCCCTGTCTATCACCAACTCCCAGAGCCTACTCAAACTCTCATCCATTGAGTCAGTGATGCCATCCAACCATTTCACCCTCTGAGGTCCCCTTCTCCTCCTGCCTTCAATCTTTCCCAGCATCAGGGTCTTTTCTAGTGAGTCAGTTCTTCGTATGAGGTGGCCAAAGTATTGGAGTTTCAGCTTCAGCATCAGTCCTTTCAATGAATATTCAGAACTGATTTCCCTTAGGATGGACTGGTTGGATCTCCTTACAGTCCAAGGGACTCTCAAGCGTCTTCTCCAACACTATACCTCAAAAGCATCAATTCTTTGGTGCTCAGGTTTCTTATTGGTCCAACTCTCACATCCATACATGACTAGTGGAAAAACCACAGCTTTGACTAGATGGACCTTTGTTGGCAAAGTAATGTCTCTGCTTTTTTAATATGCTGTCAAGGTTGGTCATAACTTTTCTTCCAAGGAGTAAGGGGTCTTTTAATTTCATGGCTGCAGTCACTGCATCTCCAGTGATTTTGGAGCCAAAAAAATATATATACTACTCTATACAAATATACTATAGATACACATATATGCTGTCACAAACCTTTATCAGTCTTGAAATGCTTCCCACTCATTTGAACTTTGTAAGTCTAGGATGAAAGCAGGGAAGGCCTAGTACACTCATTTTCATATGAACACACAAAACTTTCCCAAAATTCATGTGGTTTGTAAACTACAGAGCCAAAAATACAGCCCAGACCTTTGGATTCCCCATTCAAGAATCAAGTGTCTGAGCATCTAGTTTGCTTCTAAGACTCAGAACATCAGGTGTAAACCTTAATGGTCCCCTTTGACCCAATTTCTTGCCCATGCTTGCACTAGATTTGGCAGTCTTGTGGATATTTCTGTGTGTCCCACAGAAGAGAAAAGCACATGACTGTCACTCTTTCAATGGCTAACTATTTGCTTAAAATCTTAATCAGAGTGTTGCTAATCACAGGCTGTGAGAGCCAGATTCTTCCATTAATATCCCCGTGGAGAAACCACAAGGACTCCAAAAACCATTAGCTGCCTCTACTGCTCTGTGCTAAGAGCACTCTTAGGGGGGAAATCCACAAACAAGAAAAGTCAAAGCTAAGAGATTAAAGATTTATAAAAACTCAAAACTTACAGCTCCATCTTCCCCACCCCAAGTCAATGGACTCTTGCCACCACCCCAGTACACTGTGTTGCCTAAGACAAAAAGTCCCATCTGGTGCACTGTGACATCAGAGAGGGGTGGGATGGGGTGGGAGGTGGGAGGGAGGTTCATGAGGGAGCAGATACATGTATATCTATGGCTGATTCATGTTGATATATGGCAGAAAGCAACACAATATTGTAAAGCAATTATCCTCCAATTGAAGAGTAAATAAATTAAAAAACAAAAGCTTCCAAATCTAGCTCACACTAGAGTCACTGGGGGAGCTTTTAAAAAATATAAGCACATGGGATCTTCCTAATACATAGGAGGTAGACTATAGGAGAAGGTAATCTGTTTTTGTTTTTTCTTTAACAAGAGTCTGACGTGACTATGATGTATCTGATCCAAGCCTAGAATGTGTTAATCGAGGAAGTCAATTACTCTTGCAATGCTCCCAATCTCTCTCCTGTGACAACTTTCCTTTTCCTAGTCAATCATTCTCATTGGCATATAAATATGTCATAATATTTTCATAAAAACAATGTTCCCTTTGACCCCACATTCCCTCACTTCTCTACACAACTTGACTGTAAAACTCTTAGATTTTTCTATGCTCCTTCTATCTACTCTCTCACCTTCTAGTCTCTCAAAGCCATGCTACTCAAACTTTCACACCTGCCTCTCCATTGAAACAGCTGCCCACGATCCACGTGATAACCTCCACATTTCCCAATCTAAAAATCCATTCTCAGTCTGCACCACACTTATCTGACCCAGTTGGTCATTCTTTCTTACCACCTTCTTCACTTAACTTTTATTCCTACACTCTCCTGAATTTCCTCTACTCCTCAGGCTAGGCCTTCTGAGTCTCTTTGGTAGCATTTAGCTCCTAATGGCTAAGTACTGGAGTACTGCAGGCTTAGTCCTAAGACCTTTTCTGTATCAACACTAACTCTTTGTGTTACTGAATACAGTTCTAGGATTCTAAATACCATCTGCATGCTGATTATTCATACATTCATGTCTTCAGCCCTGGACTCCCCTAAATTCCTGACTTTTATCTCCCTATTTAGTGTCTATCTTTGTGCCCGCTAAGTCTCTTCGTGTCTGACTCTGTGCAACCACATGGAGCTTGCCAGGCTGCTCTGTCCATGGGATTCTCCAGGCAAGAATACTGGAATGGGTTGCCATGCCCTCCTCCTTCAGGGGACCTTCCTGACCCAAGGATGGAACTGGTATCTCTTATGCCTAACCTGCATTGGCAGGCGTGTTCTTTACCACTAGCACCACCTGGGAAGCCCTATTCTTTATTCTATGTCAAACTGAACACATTCAAAAACAGAACACTTGAGTTTATCTCCCCAAAGCAACTCTACCCTTCTTTGTTTCCCAACTCAATAAAGAACATCCCTCTTCATCTACATGCTCGGGCATAATTCCTTGAGTCACTTTTGATTTCTTTTTTTTTTTCCTCTAAATTAGCAATGCTATCAGCTCTACCTCCAAATATATCCCAAATTAGACCATGTCTCACTGCCTAACACATTTTGACTCTATTCCAAGCCTCTCACCAGAAATACTGTAATAGCCTCCTAAACAGTCTCTGTGATGCAGTCTACTATCATACTGCAGCCAGAATGATCCATTTCAATATAAATGGCTTTTCACACTCCTGTTCAAAACCCTTCTATGACTTTGCATAACCCTCAAAATAAATTCCAAAATACTTGCCACAGCCTACAATATATAAGCAATATCCTTTCCTACTGTTTTCCCTCATCTTGCTCTTGACACATTGCCCTTCTAACTCATCTTAGAATAAGTCAAGGCTTTTTCTACTTCAGGGCTTCCCAGGTGGCTCAGTAGTAAACAACCCACCTGCCAATGCAGGAGACGCAGGTTCAATCACTGGGTCAGGAAGATCCCCTGGAGAAGGAAATGGCAACCCACTCCAGTGTACTTGCCAGGATAATCCCATAAACATAGGAGGCATTCGGGCTACAGTCCATGGGGTCACAAAGAGTTGGACACAACTTAGCACTGAGCACTCGGCACGCTTGCATGCGTTCCTAGCTCAGGATCTTTGCACTTGCTGCTCTTCCCAGCTGGTGCCAGTTCTCCGTGAGTAATTGCAAGCTTGATCTCTCACTTCCTTTGGTCTCTACCTAAGAGCCGTTTCCTTAGAGAAGACTGCTGTATCCAAAGAGATCTTCCTTTCTCTCTCTAGCCCCTTAATGCGTGTATTTCTCTTTATGGCACTTACCACCACCTGACACTATATTGTACGCATGTTAGTTGTTTATTTATTTATTGTTTTACTTCTGCACCAGAAACTCAGCTCTTAAAATAGAGATTGTTTTGCGCACCACCGTATCCCTAGCAATTAGAATAGTACCTGACAAAGAGTAGGTCGTTGATAAATGAGTGAAGGAATGAAGGAAAGAATGAGCAAATTTAGCCTGAAACACATGCTCTCTCTTGGCCCTCTGCCTTAGTGCATATTTTCCCCTTTACCCAAAATGCCCTTCCTCATCATTTTCCATGCAAGGTGTATGCCTATTTATTCTTTTTTTTTTTTTTTTTCAGGATCTTTTTTGTTTTTGATTGTTGTATGTTGTCCCTGTGCCAGGGATCAGCCTGAGGTGTAAACTTTAGGTCTTCTTAATTTTTTTTTTTTAATTAAAAAAATTTCAGGTATACACGTGCTCCCCATCCTGAACCCTCCTCCCTCCCCCCTCCCCATACCATCCCCCTGAAATGCATCTCTGGTAGCATATTTCCCTGAAGCCTTCCCAGATAAGCCTCCCTAACTACACACACACACACACACACACACACACACACACACACACACACACAC